>NW_026900935.1:0-2513 GCF_033783945.1 Neopsephotus bourkii | reverse complement strand
GTCGTGGTTTAATCCACAGCCAGACAGCTTGTTACCCACTCCCCCCCTTCTTGCCCTCCCCCTACTCCTGGGGGAACGGAGAGGAGAATCAAAAAGAAATGCAACTCCCACGGGTTGAGATAAGAACAGTTTAGTAACTAAGGTATAACACAAATCACTACTGCTACCACCAATAATAGTAATGATAAAGGAAATAACAAGGGAAGAGAATACAACACCCCATCACCAGGTGACCGATAACTTGCCCCCCTCCAGCCCGATCAAGCACCAACCCATACCTCCTCCAACCCAGGAGTCCAACTCGCCCTTCCGGGTAACTCCCAGTTACATCCTGGGCATGACGTGCTGTGGTATGGAATACCTCTTTGGTCAGTTTGGGTCAGGTGTCCTGTCTCTGCTTCCTCCCGGCTCCCCTCCTCCCTGGCAGAGCATGAGGCCCACAAAGTCCTTGGCCAAACCAAAACATCATTGTTTTTCAGCTCTGTTCCCAGCTGAAAGTCAAAACACAGCCCTGCACCAGCTACCAAGAAAGAGAAAAATGACTGCCACTGCTAAACCCAGGACATTATCCACCCCTTATTCCATACCATTCACGTCATGCTCAGATCCCACATTTTCAATATACCATCACTCTTATCTAAGTGCACTCTCATCGTAGTGCATGGACCAGTCCCTATAAAGCTGCTGAGTGCATCTGGTCCATGATGTCAGGCTCCACCTCTTGTAACAGTCTTTCAGAGCAGGAGAGACTGTGCGCAGTGTTCACACACATGAATAACCTGGGCGACAGTGTCCATTGTTAGGTCCACCCCTCGATCATGAGTCCATCTCTATGTTGCATCTCTGCTCTGTTGGCCTTAAGGGTCAGGGGCCCACCAGGTTCAAAATAATTCATTGTCCTTCCATCTCCAATGTTTCCAAAGCACTGGAGGGGCCCAGTGGACTAGATACTTGCCCATACTGTCCCTCATGCCCTGCCACTCATGGCTGTCCAGCCTTGGGGAAAACCTCTTGGTCCTCCCATATTGTTGTCTAACCCCAGACAAGACCCAAACCTGACTCTGCTTAAATTTTGGGATCAGACACAATGGTGGTGGGTAAAACACACTCTGCATGTGTGCCAACATGCTGATCCCCATCACAATCAGCAGGCAGGTCCCAAGGATACCCAAAGGCCATTCAAAACCAGAACTCTCAAACGATGCTGCTGTACTTGTCACTGGGGCTGGTGTAGCTGCTGTGCTTGCCGGCTCTCCCACCACCAGCTTCTCTTTTCCTGAGTCCAGCTCTTCCTCCTCTGCCTTGCTGGGAAATGCTGCGGGGTCTCCTGCGTCCTCCTGGGGCTCGGCGGGCGGCTTCCGGGGAATGCTCTCGGCCGTCGCGGGGCTGGGCTCGGCCGCGGGGCTCGGCTCCTCCGCCGCCTTCTCCCGCTGCTCGGCAGCCGCCTCCTCCCGCTCCTCGACCGCCCCGACCTCCTCCACCGGCAGCCGTCCCCTCGCGGCCTCCGGTCCCGCTCCCGCTTGGTCCCCGGGGCCGCTCTCCCGGGCCGCTTCAGCAGCCGCCGGCTCCCGGGGCCGCCCCCCCTCGGCTTCCCAGAGCCTCACGCAGACGGAGGCGAGGGCGAGGGCCAGGACGGTGAGGAGCAGCCGGACGGCCAGGGACCAGTCCACGGCCACGTCCGTCCCGCCCTGCTGCTGGAGCCCGCCCGTATTACAAGTCATTGCCATAAAGTACAGTGAGACAAGAACCTTAGCCCAAGCCCCACACTTGATAAACACTAACACAGCAAATACCGGCTCTAAGTAAGTTACAACATTCTGAAGCTGTGAGATCAAGAGGAACAACTCTGAGAGCCAATAAATCAGCATTGTGATGAGTGACTATTAATCCGGTCAGATCTGTCGTTATCTCAACCCCTCGTGCCCCACGTTGGGCGCCAAAAAAGAACTGTCGTGGTTTAACCAATGCCAGACAGCTTTTTACCCACTCCCCCCCTTTCTTGCCCTCCCCTTACTCCTGGAGGGACGGAGAGGAGAATCAGAAAGAATGCAACTCCCACGGGTTGAGATAAGAACAGTTTAGTAACTAAGGTATAACACAAATCACTACTGCTACCACCAATAATAGTAATGATAAAGGAAATAACAAGGGAAGAGAATACAACACCCCATCACCAGGTGACCGATAACTTGCCCCCCCCAGCCCGACCAAGCACCGACCGATACCTCCTCCAACCCTGCAGTCCACCCAGCCCTTCCGGGTAACTCCCAGTTACATCCTGGGCATGACGTGCTGTGGTATGGAATACCTCTTTGGTCAGTTTGGGTCAGGTGTCCTGTCTCTGCTTCCTCCCGGCTTCCCTCCTCCCTGGCAGAGCATGAGGCCCACAAAGTCCTTGGCCAAACCAAAACATCATTGTTTTTCAGCTCTGTTCCCAGCTGAAAGTCAAAACACAGCCCTGCACCAGCTACCAAGAAAGAGAAAAATGACTGCCACTGCTAAACCCAGGACAA
>NW_026900934.1:0-2506 GCF_033783945.1 Neopsephotus bourkii | reverse complement strand
GTTGTCCTGGGTTTAGCAGTGGCAGTCATTTTTCTCTTTCTTGGTAGCTGGTGCAGTGCTGTGTTTTGACTTTCAGCTGGGAACAGAGCTGAAAAACAATGATGTTTTGGTTTGGCCAAGGACTTTGTGGGCCTCATGCTCTGCCAGGGAGGAGGGGAGCCGGGAGGAAGCAGAGACAGGACACCTGACCCAAACTGACCAAAGAGGTATTCCATACCACAGCACGTCATGCCCAGGAGGTAACTGGGAGTTAGCCGGAAGGGCTAGGTGGACTGCAGGGTTGGAGGAGGTATCGGTCGGTGCTTGGTCGGGCTGGGGGGAGCAAGTTATCGGTCGCCTGGTGATGGGGTGTTGTATTCTCTTCCCTTGTTATTTCCTTTATCATTACTATTATTGGTGGTAGCAGTAGTGATTTGTGTTATACCTTAGTTACTAAACTGTTCTTATCTCAACCCGTGGGAGTTGCATTCTTTTTTATTCTCCTCTCCGGCCCTCCGAGAGTAGGGGGAGGGCAAGAAGGGGGGGGGAGTGAGTGAGTGAAAGCTGTCTGGTTGTGGTGAAACCACGACAGTTCTTTTTGGCGCCCAACGTGGGGCCCGAGAGGTTGAGATAACGACAGATCTGACCGTCACAATGCTGATTTACTGGATATCAGAGATTCAGAATGTTGTAACTTACTTGGAGCCGGTATTTGCTGTGTTAGTGTTTATCAACTGTGGGGCTTGGGCTAAAGTTCCTGTCTCACTGTACCTTATGGCAATGACTTGTAATACGGGCGAGCTCCAGCAGCAGGGCGGGACAGCCGTGGCCGTGGACTGGTCCCTGGCCGTCCGGCTGCTCCTCACCGTCCTGGCCCTCGCCCTCACCTCCGTCTGCGTGAGGCTCTGGGGAGCCGAGGGGGGGCGGCCCCGGGAGCCGGCGGCTGCTGAAGCGGCCCGGGAGAGCGGCCCCGGGCACCAAGCGGGAGCGGGACCGGAGGCCGCGAGGGGACGGCTGCCGGTGGAGGAGGTCGGGGAGGTCGAGGAGCGGGAGGAGGCGGCTGCCGAGCAGCGGGAGAAGGCGGCGGAGGAGCCGAGCACCGCAGAGGAGCCGAGCCCCGCGGCCGAGCCCAGACCCGCGACGGCCGAGAGCATTCCCCGGAAGCCGCCCGCCGAGCCCCAGGAGGACGCAGGAGACCCCGCAGCATTTCCCAGCAAGGCAGAGGAGGAAGAGCTGGACTCAGGAAAAGAGAAGCTGGTGGTGGGAGAGCCGGCAAGCACAGCAGCTGCACCAGCCCCAGTGACAAGTACAGCAGCATTGTTTGAGAGTTCTGAAGGTTTTGAATGGCCTTTGGGTACCCTTGGGACCTGCCTGCTGATTGTGATGGTGTTCACTATGTTGGCACATATGCAGAGTGTGTTTTACCCACCACCATTGTGTCTGATCCCAAAATTTAAGCAGAGTCGGGTGTGGGTCTTGTCTGGGGTTAGACAACAATATAGGAGGACCAAGAGATTTCCCCCAAGGCTGGAGAGTCATGAGTGGCAGGGCATGTGGGACAGTATGGGCAAGTATCTAGTCCACTGGGCCCCTCCAGTGCTTTGGAAGCATTGGAGATGGAAGGACAGTGAATTATTTTGAGCCTGGTGGGCCCATGACCCTTAAGGCCAACAGAGCAGAGATGCAACATCGAGATGGACTCATGATCGAGGGGTGGACCTAACAATGGACACTACTGCCCAGGTTATTCATGTGTGTGAACACTGCACACAGCCTCTCCTGCTCTGAAAGACTGTTACAAGAGATGGAGCCTGGCATCATGGACCAGATGGACTCAGCAGCTTTATAGGGACTGGTCCATGCACTACGATGAGAGTGCACTTAGATCAGAGTGAGGGTATATTGAAAATGTGGGATCTGAGCATGACGTGAATGGTATGGAATAAGGGGTGGATAATGTCCTGGGTTTAGCAGTGGCAGTCATTTTTCTCTTTCTTGGTAGCTGGTGCAGGGCTGTGTTTTGACTTTCAGCTGGGAACAGAGCTGAAAAACAATGATGTTTTGGTTTGGCCAAGGACTTTGTGGGCCTCATGCTCTGCCAGGGAGGAGGGGAGCCGGGAGGAAGCAGAGACAGGACACCTGACCCAAACTGACCAAAGAGGTATTCCATACCACAGCACGTCATGCCCAGGATGTAACTGGGAGTTAGCCGGAAGGACTAGGTGGACTGCAGGGTTGGAGGAGGTATCGGTCGGTGCTTGGTCGGGCTGGGGGGAGCAAGTTATCGGTCGCCTGGTGATGGGGTGTTGTATTCTCTTCCCTTGTTATTTCCTTTATCATTACTATTATTGGTGGTAGCAGTAGTGATTTGTGTTATACCTTAGTTACTGAACTGTTCTTATCTCAACCCGTGGGAGTTGCATTCTTTTTTATTCTCCTCTCCGGCCCTCCGAGAGTAGGGGGAGGGCAAGAAGGGGGGGGGAGTGAGTGAGTGAAAGCTGTCTGGTTGTGGTGAAACCACGACATC
>NW_026900933.1:0-2508 GCF_033783945.1 Neopsephotus bourkii | reverse complement strand
AACTATTGTCGTGGTTTAACCCACAGCCAGACAGCTTGTTACCCACTCCCCCCCTTTCTTGCCCTCCCCCTACTCCTGGAGGGACAGAGAGGAGAATCAGAAAGAATGCAACTCCCACGGGTTGAGATAAGAACAGTTTAGTAACTAAGGTATAACACAAATCACTACTGCTACCACCAATAATAGTAATGATAAAGGAAATAACAAGGGAAGAGAATACAACACCCCATCACCAGGTGACCGATAACTTGCCCCCCCACAGCCCGATCAAGCACCGACTCATACCTCCTCCAACCCTGCAGTCCACCCAGCCCTTCCGGCTAACTCCCAGTTACATCCTGGGCATGACGTGCTGTGGTATGGAATACCTCTTTGGTCAGTTTGGGTCAGGTGTCCTGTCTCTGCTTCCTCCTGGCTCCCCTCCTCCCTGGCAGAGCATGAGGCCCACAAAGTCCTTGGCCAAACCAAAACATCATTGTTTTTCAGCTCTGTTCCCAGCTGAAAGTCAAAACACAGCCCTGCACCAGCTACCAAGAAAGAGAAAAATGACTGCCACTGCTAAACCCAGGACATTATCCACCCCTTATTCCATACCATTCACGTCATGCTCAGATCCCACATTTTCAATATACCCTCACTCTTATCTAAGTGCACTCTCATCGTAGTGCATGGACCAGTCCCTATAAAGCTGCTGAGTCCATCTGGTCCATGATGCCAGGCTCCATCTCTTGTAACAGTCTTTCAGAGCAGGAGAGGCTGTGTGCAGTGTTCACACACATGAATAACCTGGGCAGTAGTGTCCATTGTTAGGTCCACCCCTCGATCATGAGTCCATCTCTATGTTGCATCTCTGCTCTGTTGGCCTTAAGGGTCATGGGCCCACCAGGTTCAAAATAATTCATTGTCCTTCCATCTCCAATGTTTCCAAAGCACTGGAGGGGCCCAGTGGACTAGATACTTGCCCATACTGTCCCACACGCCCTGCCACTCATGGCTGTGCAGCCTTGGGGAAAACCTCTTGGTCCTCCCATATTGTTGTCTAACCCCAGACAAGACCCAAACCTGACTCTGCTTAAATTTTGGGATCAGACACAATGGTGGTGGGTAAAACACACTCTGTGTGTGTGCCAACATAGTGAACACCATCACAATCAGCAGGCAGGTCCCAAGGGTACCCAAAGGCCATTCAAATCCTTCAGAACTCTCAAACGATGCTGCTGTACTTGTCACTGGGGCTGGTGTAGTTGCTGTGCTTGCCGGCTCTCCCACCACCAGCTTCTCTTTTCCTGAGTCCAGCTCTTCCTCCTCTGCCTTGCTGGGAAATGCTGCGGGGTCTCCTGCATCCTCCTGGGGCTCGGCGGGCGGCTTCCGGGGAATGCTCTCGGCCGTCGTGGGGCTGGGCTCGGCCGCGGGGCTCGGCTCCTCTGCGGGGCTCGGCTCCTCCGCCGCCTTCTCCCGCTGCTCGGCAGCCGCCTCCTCCCGCTCCTCGACCGCCCCGACCTCCTCCACCGGCAGCCGTCCCCTCGCGGCCTCCGGCCCCGCTCCCGCTTGGTGCCCGGGGCAGCTCTCCCGGGCCGCTTCAGCAGCCGCCGGCTCCCGGGGCCGTCCCCCCTCGGCTCCCCAGGGCCTCAAGCAGACGGAGGTGAGGGCGAGGGCCAGGACGGTGAGGAGCAGCCGGACGGCCAGGGACCAGTCCACGACCACGTCCGTCCCGCCCTGCTGCTGGAGCCCGCCCGTATTACAAGTCATTGCCATAAAGTACAGTGAGACAAGAACCTTAGCCCAAGCCCCACACTTGATAAACACTAACACAGCAAATACCGGCTCTAAGTAAGTTACAACATTCTGAAGCTCTGAGATCCAATAAATCATCATTGTGACGGTCAGATCTGTCGTTATCTCAACCCCTCGTGCCCCACGTTGGGCGCCAAAAAGAACTGTCGTGGTTTAACCCACAGCCAGACAGCTTGTTACCCACTCCCCCCCGTTTCTTGCCCTCCCCCTACTCCTGGAGGGACAGAGAGGAGAATCAGAAAGAATGCAACTCCCACGGGTTGAGATAAGAACAGTTTAGTAACTAAGGTATAACACAAATCACTACTGCTACCACCAATAATAGTAATGATAAAGGAAATAACAAGGGAAGAGAATACAACACCCCATCACCAGGTGACCGATAACTTGCCCCCCCCAGCCCAATCAAGCACCAACCCATACCTCCTCCAACCCTGCAGTCCACTCTGACCCTCCGGGTCCCTCTCCCAGTTCCCTCCTGGGCATGACGTGCTGTGGTATGGAATACCTCTTTGGTCAGTTTGGGTCAGGTGTCCTGTCTCTGCTTCCTCCCGGCTCCCCTCCTCCCTGGCAGAGCATGAGGCTCACAAAGTCCTTGGCCAAACCAAAACATCATTGTTTTTCAGCTCTGTTCCCAGCTGAAAGTCAAAACACAGCACTGCACCAGCTACCAAGAAAGAGAAAAAATGACTGCCACTGCTAAACCCAGGACAA
>NW_026900932.1:0-2511 GCF_033783945.1 Neopsephotus bourkii | reverse complement strand
GATGTACAGGACTGCTTCTTGTGAAAATAACAAAATGGGCCTGAGGTGCATGAGAAGATCAACAAAGCAAGTGATTTGTCTTAAACAGCAAACACCAGTTCTTCTCTTAACGTAACAAGGCCAATAAAAATCATAAAGTTACTATCCTTCAGAATTTTTTTTTTCCTTTAAACACCAAACCTAGAGACTATCTAAGTCCCAAGTGCCTATGACCAACAAGCAAGCTGCATAGGCTCCTTTGCAAACTAATCCATGAAGGTCAAGGAGGGTTTAATTACTGCACAATGATTGCTAGATTTATGTTCAGTGAACCATTAGGAGCCCTTTGCTAACAGGTGGAGAAACTGGATAAGAAAGGAGATGGAGTACATTCATTACCAACGTGCTATCTATTCCCTCTCCTACCTGTCTCTTAGTTGAGCAGGTTGAGTTTTGGAAGTTTCAGACAATAGCATTAAAACAGCCATCACACTCCAGACACCAATGAAATTTCTAGGTTCTATCAGAACTTGACCTAGAAAACATCCTATACGTGATCGAAAAAGAAAACCAGGTGCTATTTAACAGCTTTAAATATATTTTTCTACACAGATTCCCTGGAGACTATGAACTGAGGTAAAATATGTACCACTTCAGTGTACACCTGCTGCATTAGAATAACGATTTGACACCACTCCACTTGCAGGCACTGTGCTCCATCAGCACCAGAAGAGTAATTCTTCTGAAAGCACTCAGACCCGAGGCTTCTGGTGTCCAGGTTACCCAAGGAACAGAGACATTAAGACAAATGGTTGTTTTCTCTGAAAAAGAAAAAAAAAGCTGCACCTTTTTTCAGAGTTCTCATCTTGAAGTACATGAAGTTATTCCAAGTACCATGCAGGAAAATAACGTTTTCATCTCAGTTCTGAGTTTTAATGTATTGGGTCAAAGGAGGGAAAAAGAGAAAAAATAATCACTTTGAATGTGTTCTCCATCATGTTACTGCTTCAAGGAAGTACTTCTAGCAAAATTTAGCAAAAAGTGATGTAACCTCTTGGAATATACAAATGCCACATAACAGTTTTGTAAATGGAGTAACCAGGGTAGACACTAAAAGAGGACCAAGCTCACCCCTAGTGCATCAGCATAGATGCCTGAAAAGAGTTAAATAGTTTCTAAATTAACAGAGGTTGGAATAAAGCTCTCATCTTCCTCTCCCTTCCCAACTCCTTTCCTGAAAAATGTCCCTTTGAAAGGCCTGCTTATTAAAATAACATAAATTGACTGAGAAAAAAGATAATCAGAGTCCAAATCGATTGACATGTAAGGCTTTTCCACTCTGTCATGTCAGCTTAAGAGATAACTATACCCCATGCTGACAGAAGTCAGTTGACAGCTTGATATCCTTCTCCAGACCACAAAGGATTCCCAGCCTTCAGGGCTCTGAAAGTAACCTGGGGAAGACAGCCTAATCCTAAATGCCTCCAGCTCATGCGGAGCACCAGATGCTTTCATCTTCTGTTCTCTGTACAGATTCCTGCCATACCACTGACTGCTGCACCAAGCCTCCCTCACTGCTAAGCAAAACTGAGAAAGTGGAATAGGAATGTTGCTTTCCATTGCCCTAGAGGCTAGCCAGGACCAGAGACACTGATACAACATACCTTCTCTTCATTCCCAGTAGCAGACGTCAAGGCTACTTTGTTACCTTTTGCAATAAGGAAATAAGGTAGCAAATAACCCTAAAATGATCTCTAGGGTTCTTGCTAGCACACATATGCACATGTGAAGTGACACGCACACACACAAATCTTTCCAAACCTAGCAGAGGTCAAAGCAAGCTAGTTCAAAAGTTGATTGGGAATGATACTCTCATCCAGTAGGCATTCAGAAAAAAAGTCAAGTGACAAGATCTCAAACCAGGCAAAGAGGAGCTGGGCTAAACCTCTAGATTGTCAATACTACTGAGAATACTGCATAGCTAGAATTGTTCTGGGAAAGGCAAACACTCCAGCAGAGCTCACAGCAATTCTCCCATGCTAGGAAAACAGCAGCAGGGCTGCCATTCTTTAGCTTTGTGATTCGAGTCTGGAATTTCCAAGTTTTAGACATCATTCAAGCAGTGGTCCAGTGGAGACACCTTCTCTTTTCAAAAGGAAATGAACTACCCATGTAGATTAATCACTAGCTCTGAACCACTGTCAGACCAGGGAAGGTCATCTGTCCTTTGTTACAGAATTGCAGCTGTCGACACACCACTGTCACAAGCCAGCATACCTGGCAGGGATGAAGGACAAGATGCATGCAAGTGCAGTTCCAAATGGTTTAACTGTTGCCTATAGACAGACAAGGACTTCAGTCCCTTTACAATAATGACAAAGAAACTGTTTCTGACTCTATGTAGAAAATACTTTTTCTTTTAGGTGTCCTGGTTTTGGCTGGGGTAGTTTTTCTTCCAGGTAGCTGCTACCGTGTTCGGGTTTTTTTATTTAGTCTGAGAACAATGCTGGTTAACACACCAATGTTTTAGTT
>NW_026900931.1:0-25131 GCF_033783945.1 Neopsephotus bourkii | reverse complement strand
TTGCAGACCCGGCATATCCTGCTCCAAGGACAGCCTTGCACCAGCTCAGCTGTGCGACTGTGGCAGCGCTGCCTACTGTTTCCATATCCGTGTGGGATCCTCCAGTGGCCATGGGGTACACCCTACGGTGGGAGCCTAGAGGCTGAAGCCTCCTGCTGCCCTCCTTCCCTGGACACGCGTGTCTGTATGGTGCCTGCATGGGGTGCTGCCTGGCCCTCACTCCTTTGCTCCCAGAGTGTACACAGCTGCCCCCTCCCCAGAGCAAAACTCGGGCCCTGCCCTGGCCACTGGGCTGGGGAGGGAGCGCCCTGCCCTGGGACCAGTGCCCAGCTCCTGCAGTGTCTGTCGCTCATCCCAGTGGGTGTCCTCAAGCGGGCTTCTCAGGTTTTTGGCTGGTTATTTGCCAGGTGTGGTCTTGATCGTTTCTGACTGTTTGGTGGTGGCTCTGCTGTGCGTCCAGCAACACCTCAGGACCTGCACCTGCACTGTGTGAGTACAGCACGTGTCCACTGTGGACTTGGGAGGGAGTGCGGTGGGCTGGGGGAGGCTGGCAGTGCTGCGGACCAGGAGAGTGTAGCTGCCAGGGCTGGGTCAGCTGCTCGGAAAGCAGTGAAAGCAAGACCCCTCAGCAGCCCCACTTGCTGCACGTGTCAGTGGCCGAAAGCTCGGCCACCAGGGAGGTGCCTTGGGCACGGAAGAGTGCTCAGCATCAGGGCCAAGTCTGTGCAGAGGAAGGTTGTGCCATGGCCTTGCAAGTGAAAATGCCTCTCTACAGGGCTCCGTCCCAGTCCAGAGCACTGGCAATACCAGGATTCCCTCTGTTTCAGGAAAGAGATCACCCAGACGAAGAGCGGGTGCTTGATGATCCTGTGCCTGATCTTCTTAGCCACTGCTGGTGAGCATTGACCACCTGCTGCTTGCGGTAGCACAGACACACTGGGTGCAAATGTCAGATGAGGGAGAGGTGCAGGAACCAGTGTGGTGGCCTCCAGCCTCCCTCTTCTGCAGCTCAGGGACCTCCCGACATGCAGATCCCAGCCAGCCCAAAGACAACTGCAGATGCGCACAGCGAGAAGGCGAAGCGAGTAGGACCCTTTTGAACAGAGGTCCCTCCTTTTGTACACCTTTCCTCTGCAGACAGGCTGTGCACAGGGTGCCCCAGAATGACTTGCCTAGTCTGCAAACCCATGCATCGAGGCAGTACGTACTTCCAGCCTAGCTGCATGATCAGGACGTGTGTATGGGAGAGGCAGTGGGCAGAGCTGGCTGGGGAGGACAGCCTGCAAAGCTGTGAATGGGAGCCAGAGAAGGTCTGTCTCTCTCTCAGAAATAAGAGCCTGGTTGGTCCTGTAGCCCTACACTTAGAGGTGTGCTGGAGGAACCAGAGATAGTGACAGCTTAGGGCCAGAGCTGGGCATCGCTTGGGAAGCAGAGCCAGCTGAGGTGAGGCTCCTCGGCAGTGCTGATCAGGGGGAGGGACAAAGAGATGGCTGTCTCGCAGCCCATGCAGCCCCATGTTGGTGCTCACCTCACCCAAGAGGGAACCTCTCAGCTAACCTCTTGCTACCCTGGTGTGGGAGGAGACAGCAGGAGTACGGGGATCACTAGAAACAATAGTAAATTCTCTCTCTTGCTGAACTGCAGCTGGTGCCTACTTTGGGTCCCTTCTGACAATATGGATGGTGCTGGCGCAGGAGGCGTCACAGGTCAGTGACTCTTGTGGGTCTGGAAGGTCCCGCAGAGGAATGCTGCGGACGGTGGGTGGGTAAAGTCACCAGACCCTCTGTCTCCAGGCCGTGAGCCACAGAAACAGCAGCAGCTTCTGCTACACCCTTCTAGAGCTGCCGGCTCAGGAGGGCCCCTGCAGCTCTGGGACTCAAGCAGAGAGCCTTTCCCTTTCAGGTCACGCCAGACAAGCCTGTGAATGAGCAGATATCTGTGTGGTAAGAGCCCTCTCCTGTCCCAAAGTTCATTTGTTGTGGGAGCGGCAGCTGGGCCTGTGCTGTTTGCACTTCCATGCAAGTGTAGCACCCAGGGCTGCTGGTGCCTTTCCCTCACTTTGCCTTTTGCCCAAGCTGGAGGTGAAGGGAAGCACTCACAAAGCAGGGAAAGAAAAGCTGGCTCGAGCACCTGTGTCTCTACTTGGCTCTGAGCTTGCAGGTGCAAGAGGGGCTGAGCAGCTCACTGACAAGATCCGCTCTGGTGTCTGCAGGAACTCATTCAGTGTGCTGGCAAAAGAAGCGAAGGCAGAGCAGCAGCTGAGGAAGGAGGTTACAAGCCTGGCTGCAGAGCTGAGAAGTGTGGAGAAGGTGATCCTGCACTTGGGAAAGAGGGCTGGGATGAGCAGGACCCCACAGAGGATGCTTTCCTGGGGCTGCTGGTGCGGTTTTCCTCCTCACTCTGCACCCCGTACCTCACCGGGGGTTGAGCTTCTGCTGTAATGTCAGCTTCTGCTGGTTGAGCTTCTCTGCTGTAATGCCCCTTCCCCTGGCCAAGTATAACTGGGCATGTCTGGCAGTGGAGGACTGCCCAAATCCTCCTACCGGTGCACTGGAGCCTCTAATAATTCTGTCCTGGCCCCAGACAGCGATGACATTGGATGCTCCCTCAGGACTATCTGGCCCTGGCAAGTCTGGGCCTGTCTGCAGGCTGAGCTGGACAGGATGGAGGTGGAGAAAAGGCTATTGGGTCCACCCCTTGCCTGTGGACACGAACACTGTTGCCAGGCCTTCACTCTTCTCATGAGAAGGCTTTGAGCCTTGGCAGCTGTTGGGACAAGGCTTGTCTTGTGCTTCCTGACTCAGGCTCCTTCCTTGTTCTGTGCCACCACTACGTGCGCACACTGAACAGCCTGCTGAGGTGGTTGTCTGGCACGTTTCGTTTCCCCAGGAACTTCAGGACCTAAGAATGGCAATGTCTGCAATGCCTTTGGAAGAGAACATCCAGATGTCTGCCTGGACTCTGAAAAGCAAAGGTATGGATGCTGGCAGGCAGGTCTTGTTGCGCTGCGCTCCTCTTTAGCACTCCAAAATGAGGCCACGCTGCAGACTCCACCGAGCTTTCCTGGGGACTGAAAGCAAGTGGTTGGGGTGTCCTTTGTGCTCCACACGGTGGGGCCTCAGCTTTGGCCCCCTGCCCTTCCCATGGGGGCTCGCAGTCTCCCAGCGCCCGCAGACCTCCTCTCTGTGCACTGTGAGAGAGATGCCGTCACCGGTCATGGGCCTGCCCTTCTTGCCTGCATCACCTCTGAGGGCACAGGGCTGGGGGACTGGTAGGCAGCCTTAGAAATACGCTAGAGCCACCAGACCCTTGGAGCCTGGGGCCTCTCACAGTCAGTTGCCCTCTTCCTCCCTTCAGGGGCCATCATCGACCTGCAGAGATCACCCAGGAGCTATGCGTGGCCCTGCAGTGTGTTCGGGTTCCTCTGTGATTCGAACCGTCTGGATACTTTTGTGCAGGTATGGTAGCAGAGAGCTTCAGTGCTGCTTCTGTGCCCTCCAGTAAGGTGGAGGGCAAGCCCCTAGGGTGCTGTTTAGCCTGAAGAAGCCTGAAGAAAAGGAGGCTGAGGAGAGACCTTACTATTCTTACTATTCTCTACAACTACCGGAAAAGAGGTTGTAGGGAGGTGGTTATTTTTCTGTCACCTGGAATTTGGTTCAGGGCAGGGATGGTCATGGTCTTTTGGGGTGGATGCAGTTGGGCTGCAGCAATACAACAGCTGGGTCTTTCCCCATCTCCTGCTCCCTCATGGCCCCATCTGTGATGTGAAACACGTTGAGGTGCTGGAGCACACCAAAGGGAGATGAGCAAAGCTGGTGAAGGGTCTAGAGAACAAGTCCTCTGAGAGTGGTGGAGGGAAGTGAGGGGTTTTAGTCTTGAGAAAAGGAGGCCTAGGGGAAACCTCATTATTCTGTACCACTGCCTGAAAGGAGATTGTAGCGAGGTAGGGTACAAGTAACAAGTGACAGGACAAGAGGAAATGGCCTCAAGTTGCAACCAGGGGAGGTTCAGATTGGATATTGGGAACAGTTTCTTCACCGAGAGGCTTGTCAAGCACCGGAATTGGCTGCCCAGGGAAGTGGCTCAGTGACCATCTCTGGAGGTATTTAAAATGCATGTAGATGTGGCACTTAGGGACTTAAAATCAGTTGTGGGCTTGGCAGCGTCAGATTTGCAGCTAGGGTCTATGATCTCAAGGGTCTTTTGCAACCTGAATGATTCTAGGATGTTCTCATTTCCCTTAGCAAGCCCAGTTGCCTTCCCCAGCTCTGAACATCCCTTTTTAGATAGGGTATGGCAAGAGTCAGGGGAGATGCAGAGCGCTGGGCAAAGAGAGAGCTTTGTCCAGAGGTCTGGCTCAGGCGGGGGGTTATTAGACATTTCAGGATGGATGTTTTCCTCTCCTGGGGAATTCAGCAAGTCCTCTTTTCCCATCTGGGAAGACGTCTGGGCACTTCTTCCGTTTCCCAACACGCCACTCATTTGAGCACAAGTGCTCTGCCTCCAGTACTACTGGCTGCAGTGGTAGCAGCATGGGCCATGTCACACCCTCCCCAACAACTGCTGTTGCCCTCTGCTTTCAGCTGGATATTTCCCCGGGATATTGCTGGCCTTTCCAAGCATCTCAGAGCCAGGTGGTCATTCGGTTGCCTGCACAAGTCCAACCAACAGCGATCACTCTGCAGCACCCATTGAAGGAGTCCTCTGGGCTCGGGGACATCAGCAGCGCCCCGCAGGATTTCACCGTCTCTGTAAGTCTCTGCTGGACACTGGGGGCTGGGCTGTAATGGGGGCTTCCTGTTCTCTGTGGTCTCTCCCAAGCACTGCTCTGCCCCGAGGGGACATTTCAGGGAACGTGCAAGGTGGCGTCATCCCATCTTAAGGCTCATGTTTTAGCTCAAGAGCTCATCTCCACCGTATCTTGGGCCAGCATGAACTGGAGCCATGTGAGAAGGGCTGGGTTGCGGGCACGGAGGCAGCATGCATGTTTTCTCATGGCTTAGTTGAGCCTGACCTCTGCCCTGTGCTTTATCTCCCAAGGGAATGGATGGAGAAGAGGAAACTCTGCTCGGGACTTTCACCTATGACAGAGCGGAACAGCCAATCCAGACCTTCCCTCTGCAGGTCTGAGAAGTGTGTGTGGGCAAGACACCAGGGCAGAAATGTACATTTGCCAGCAAGCCCATTGCAGGAGGAGTGTTGATGGTCCCTGTTGATGGCAGAGCTCCCGTCTTGGCTGCCGGAGACGTGGCTGAGTTGGGAGGACTGGGCTAAGCAGCCCTCAGCAAGGGCAGCAAAAGCAGAGCAAGACTCATATTGACCCTACTGGGGGTGCAGCTGCCCAGAGCTCTCCACCTATGCCTGCTGCTTCTTGTGGCCTTGCCAGCGACACACGTGCTGCACGCTGCCCTGAAACAAAACAGAGCGTCAGGTGGTGAGAGCCAACAGGCAGCACCGTAGGGATGCCCAACTGGCAGTTGCAAGGTGGTCACACCTCTGGGCCTGAGCTCTGTGGGTATGCAGCTGGAGGAGCCTCAAGGTGCTGCCACAGCCCCTGCACAGCAGTGCTCCCTGGCCCCTCGGCAGCACAGAGGCCACTGCGAAGGGAAGGGGTGGCAGGGCAGGCACCGAGCCTCAGCCAGGCAGGCGGTGGCAGGGAGGACACCAGCACCTTGTCCCAGCAGCAGCAGCAGTTTCCCCAGGCTCCGTTTTGGCCCTGACCCAGCAAGCCTCAGGTCTGCACAGCGGTCCAGCCTGCTCGCTCAGGCCAGGGCTTTGCTTTGCAGAGGCACAGGGATGGGAGAAGGGACGGAGGGAGAAGCTGTCAGCCGGGACGGGGCGGGAGCGCACCTCCCAGAGCAAGGGCCAGGCTGGCAGAGGAAGACGCGTGGGGCCTCCGGCCGCTCCCTGCGCTCCACAAGTGACTCGTCTCTTTGCTATGTTTGCTTTGCAGAATGAGCCTCCCAGAGCCTTTCAGTTTATCAGACTTGTCATACGGAGCAACTGGGGCAAGTCGGGCAACACCTGCATTTATCGAGTGCAGGTTCATGGGAAGGTAGTGGGAATGAACGCTACCGGCGGGGGACAAGGAGACCTCCTACACTAGAAATAAAAGGAAGGAAATGCCTCTGAGCCAAGGAGCATGGCTGTTTGTTAGCGTGGAGCAGAGCAATGTTGTTCCACAGGCCCGCTCAAAGACAGTGAGGGGTCTAGACATAGCGGGAAACCTGGGCAGGCCTGTTGGAAACTTAAACGCATTTCTTGTAAAGGCTCGGGCAAGACACAGCAGTGAAGCAGTGATTTATTCCGCATTTTTGCAAAAACGGGTGTCCTAACCGCCATCTTGTGGTCTTGTTCCGAAAGTTACATTCGTTTAATGCCTGGCTGCAAAACCAGTATCTTGGTAACTTTTTACAGGCCCCAGAGGTGCGTGGAGACCTGGGCGGGGGCAGAGCCCAAGGTATTGCCCACAAGGAATTCCTTGCAGAAGCAGGGAGAAAAGCCACTGGGCAGTTCAGAGGCGCAGCAAGCTGCTCAGGTGGCTTGTGCCTGGTGTGATGGGCGCTTTTGCCCGTTGCTGAGGCTGCTGGATCCTCCTGTGTGGTCTGTGCACGCTGATGTGGCAGCCGCACAAAGGAGCCTCCCTGGAGGAGCAGCCAGAGCCCCAGGGACATCCTGGTTCAGCTCTCCTGGGTCAGCCCCCTGCCATGCTTCCCCCATGCGGCCTTTCCATGCACAGTCGTCTGGCCCGCCGGCGACATGGCACCCCCAAAGCTCTGGCCCAGCTGTGGGGGGCTTGTGGAAGGGCTCTGGAGGAGTCAGGGGGCCCAGGCTCAGGGAGGCCTTGAGGCAGTGGGAGTCCCAGGAATGCGATGTGGGAAACCTCAGGGAGCTTCTGGGAACCTGTGGGGTCAGGAGAAGGAAGGTACGGAGCAGGGCAACCATGAGGCCTGGTGGCCACACAAAGGCACCTGGCAGGCACAAGAGGTGTGGGGTTGTGCTGGTGGAATCACCCAAGGGACAGCATGCAGGGATTGCAGTGGTAGGACAAGTAATGGGTTCAGACTTAAAACAGAGGAAGTTCTTTATTGTGAGGGTGGTGAGGCACTGCAACAGTTTGCCCAGAGAAGCGGTAAATGCTCCATTCCTGCCAGTGTTCAAGACCAGGTTGTACAGGGCTTTGGGAAACATTGTCTAAAGTGAGGTGTCCATGCCCATGGGTGGGGGGGGGAATGGGTTTGAAAACAGACAATTGTAAGGCCCTTTCCAATCCTAACCATTCTATGGTTCTAAGATTCTGTGCCTTGACACAAGAGGCACGGCCCCTCCAGCCTGTGGACCCAGGTGTAAGGTGCAAGGCAGCAGCACCCGGCACAGGCCCAACAAGGCTCAGGAGCTCGCATGCTCTGGCTCCTGCAACAGCTGCCAGGGGAGCGAGTTCTGCCTCTCGGCTCGGGCCTGTGATGGCTCCAGATGGGCTGCACCAGGACAACAGCAGCGTCTCTCCCATTCTGCCTTGTGCCCTATTATGATGTCACAGCCATAACCTCATTCCTTGTCTCCCGGGCCTGGTGTGAGGTCAGTTCCACGGCTGCCTGCCTTGGAAGCAGCTCGCGCTGTCCTGTGGCACTGTGTGGCTGTGGCGGGAGCACTTCTGCTAGGGACTGGCTTCAGCTTTTGCCTGCTTTCTCCCCAGCATCTGGCAGAGAAAGGCTCCCTCAAAATCGCAAGGGGCACCAAGATCCCCTTTGAAGAGGAGAGCTGCCTACAACATGCAGACTGGGTACGTTAATGGAGGATTTGTTCCTCCTGGGGTCCTCAGCTTGGTGTGAGCACTGGCAGAGCCTAATGCAGGGAGGGTGGGGGACACGGTGGAAAAGCTGACAAGGGCTCTATGCAGAGCAGGAGCCGTGGAGCTTGGGGAAGTCGCTGACAGGCCCCATGAGGCCCCAGGTCCAACTCTGGCACTGTTGCTGCCAGTGCCAGCCCGGGTCATCACAGTATGTTAGAGATTGGAAGGGACCTCAGAAGATCATCTAGTCCAATCCCCCTGCCGGAGCAGGAACACCTAGATAAGGTTACACAGGAACGTGTCCAGGCGGGTTTTGAATGCCTCCAGAGGAGACTCCACAACCTCCCTGGGCAGCCTGTTCCAGTGTTCTGTCACCCTCACTGAGAAGAAGTTTCTTCTCAAGTTTAAGTGGAACCTCTTGTGTTCCAGTTTGTACCCATTGCCCCTTGTCCTATCATTGTTTGCCACTGAGAAGAGCCTGGCTCCATCCTCGTGACACTCCCCCTTTATATATTTATATGCACTAATAAGGTCACCCCTCAGTCTCCTCCAAACTATAGAGACCCAGCTCCCTCAGTCTTTCCTCATAAGGGAGATGCTCCACTCCCTTAATCATCTTAGTTGCTCTGCGCTGGACTCTCTCCAGCAGGTCCCTGTCCTTCTTGAACTGAGGGGCCCAGAACTGGACACAATATTCCAGATGAGGTCTCACCAGGGCAGAGTAGAGGGGAAGGAGGACCTCTCTCGACCTACTAACCACCCCCCTTCTAATACACCCCAGGATGCCATTGGCCGCCTTGGCCACAAGGGCACAGTGTCGGCTCATGGTCACCCTGTCGTCCACCAGGACCCCCAGGTCCCTCTCCCCTACACTGCTCTCTAACAGGTCGTTACCCAACCTGTACTGGATCCTGGGGTTGTTCCTGCCCAGATGCAGGACTCTACACTTTCCCTTGTTATATTTCATCAAGTTACTCCCTGCCCAACCCTCCAGCCTGTCCAGGTCTCTCTGGATGGCAGCACAGCCTTCTGGCGTGTCGGCCACCCCTCCCAGATTAGTGTCATCGGCAAACTTGCTGATAGTACACTCAATTCCCTCATCTAAATCATTGATGAACATATTAAATAATACTGGTCCCAGTACTGACCCTTGAGGCACTCCACTAGATACAGGCCTCCAACTCAGCACCCGCGGGTTCATCCCATCTGGACCCATGGATTTATGGATGTCCAGATTGCTCATCTGGTCTCTAACCCATTCCTCATCGACTAAGGCAAACCGCTCCGTTGACCTGACTTCATCTGAGGTCTCAGCGGTACAGGGCTCTTCAGGACTGCTTCCGGCAGAGTAGACAGAGACAAAGAAGTCATTCAGTAACTCTGCCATCTCTGTATCTTCTGTCACCAGGGCACCCGTCCCGTTCATCAGTGGGCCTACATTGCCTCTGGTGTTAGTTTTACCTGCCATGTACTTGAAAAAGCTCTTTCTGCTGTCCTTGACCCCTCTCACCAGATTTAATTCCAAGGAGGCCTTAGTCATCCTAGCTGCCTTCCTACATCCTCTAGCAGCCGCTTTATATTCCTCCCTAGTGGCCAGCCCCTCCTTCCATGACCTGTAAACTCTCCTCTTCCACTTTAGCATACCGAGCAATTCCCTATTTAGCCACGCAGGTCTCCTGGCCCTCTTCCTTGACTTCCTACGTGTCAGGATGCTCTGATCTTGAGCTCGGAAAAAGCAGTCCTTGAATGCCAACCAACTGTCTTGGGCCCCTTTCCCTTCAAGCAGCCTAGCCCATGGGATTTCCCCCAGCAATCACTTGAAGAGGCCAAAGTTTGCCCTGCTAAAGTCCAGGGTTGCGATTCTACTTGCTATTCTACTGGCCCTACCACACAAGATCCTGAATTCTACCATCTCGTGGTCGTTGCAACCAAGGCAGCCCTCAACCTTCACTGCTTCAACCAGACCCTCCTTGTTAGTGAGGATGAGATCCAGCAGCGCTCCTCTCCTGGTTGGCTCATCCACCATTTGCATGAGGGAGTTATCATCCATACACTGGAGGAACCTCCTGGACTGCGGCTGGGTTGCCGAGTAGTCCTTCCAGCAAACATCAGGGAAGTTAAAATCCCCCACGACGACCACGGCCTGTGACTGTGAGGCCGCTGTCAGCTGCCTGTAGAAGGCCTCGTCAACTTCCTCACCCTGATCCGGTGGCCTGTAACAGACCCCCACAACAGTATCGCCCCTGCCAGCCTGTCCCTTAATTCTTACCCACAGACTCTCAACTCGCTCCTCATCTGTCTCCGGACAGAACTCAACGCATTGTAGCTGCTCTCGCACATAAAGAGCAACCCCACCACCCCGCCTGGCTGGCCTGTCTTTCCTGAAAAGGACATAGCCCTCCATGACTATATTCCAGTCATGTGAGCTGTCCCACCACGTCTCTGTAATTGCCACCAGGTCATAATCTCCCGACTTAACACAGGTTTCTAGCTTCTCCTGCTTATTTCCCATGCTGCGCGCATTGGCATACAGACATTCCAGGGAGCGAGCTGAGCACACCGATTTCACCCTAGGATTACAGGAGGCCTCCCAGTCTTCATCAGTTCCGGAGCACTGCCCCACTGGGGCAAGCCCAGCTACAACCCCATCCCCCTTCGAATCTAGTCTAAAGCTCTCCAAATGAGCCCTGCTAATTCGTGCCCCAGCATCCTTTTGCCTCTGTGAGATAAACCTTTCCCACATGCCATTGTCCAGACTGGTGCCCTATAAAACCAGCCGTTATCAAAGAATCCAAAGCCCTGCCTGCAGCACCAGCCTCGAAGCCAATCGTTTATGGACTGAATTTCCCATTCAGTCCCACATCATCAATAGAAGATGGAAGGAGCGAAGAGAAGATCACCTGAGCCCCAGAGTCTTTCACCATCCGCCCCAAGGCCCTGTAGTCTTTCTTCATCCCCCTCAGACTGCGGGAAGCAGCTTCCCCCTCACCCGTCTGGAAGACCAGCAGCGGGTAGTAGTCTGTCGGGTGCAGCAGGTTGGGGAGCGCCCTGGTGATATCCCTGATCCGGGCTCCAGGCAGACTACACACTTCCCTGTGATGAGGGTCAACTCTGCATATCGGGCCCTCTGTTCCTCTCAGAAGGGAATCGCCTACTACAATGACCCTCCTTTCTTTCTTATCAGAGGCAGTCTCGAGGTGTGAAGTCGACCGCCTTTTCCTATGTGGCCTTGTAGGCGGGCCTTGCACCCCATCCTCACCTACCTGTCCTTCAAGATCCAGGGTCTCAAACCTATTACGGAGGGACACCTGGGGAAGCAGGGCAGGAAGGGAGGAGGGCTGCCCAAGACGCCAAACTGGAACTCGCTTCCAACCCTCATCGTCTTTTTGGTCCCCTACCTCTGCATGACAGCTACAGGGCAGGGGCTGTCTCGGGCCATCCCCCTCTGTCTGAGAGGGCAGGGGGTCCATCCCCTTTTGAGGGGTATCTCCCTGGAGCCGTTCCAACTGGCCCGCCAGGGAGTTACTCCAGCAGTCGATCTCCCTTTCACACTCCCTGATGCTCCTCAGCGTCTCAACCTCCCCCTTAAGTTTAGCCACCAAGCTAAGCAGATCTACCTGCTCACACCTCACCCAGGTGGAATGCTGTCCTCCCTCCCCCGGCAGCAGCAGGCTCTGGCACTCCCTGCATCCAGAGACCTGACCAGCCCCGGTTTGGGACGGGGTCTCTGTCTGATTTGCTACAGTTTTCTTACTGCAAGCTCTCTTTCTGGAGGCGACCATAATGGTCAGCAGTCTGGGACACCAGCGACAGGGTCTGCAACACGACCTGCTTGTTCCTCCCTTCGCCTGGTGGGCAGCGACGTGTCTCAGAGGCTTCTGTCAGAGGCTCTTTCAAGGCAAGGGGCAGGGGGGTGGTCGCTGTCACCGTGGGAACGACCCCGTCACGTCAGCCGCTCTCTCGCAAGGGCTGCGGGGTCTTCGGGGTTCGGGAGATGTCGGGAATTGCGATGCCTCTGCGCTATCCCCTCTGATTTTCCTAATCTCTGTTGAACCTCGCGGTCGCTGAAGCCTGCCGGCTGCGGCTCTAGCTGGGCTAGCTCCGATCAGCTGATCAGGGTCCTGGTGAGGGGACTCGGGGGTATCCCTCCTGGTCTTCCGCACAAGCTGTCTTAGAGCGCCTCTGCAGGCACCGTGCAACTCTGCCTGGGCAGCCTCTAGCAGAGTCGTGGGACAGCTCATTCCTCTCCTCTCCCCCTGCGCCTCTGCTGCAGGGAGCAGCCCAGGGGACTTTTGGGTGCTGCAGGGATCTTGGGAAGAGGTGAAGGGCTTTGGAGGAGCCTGTGCCCTCTTCCTGATCGGCACAGGGCCCCTGGAATGTCCACCCAAGGCCAGGCTGATGCGGAAGGGCCCGGTGAGCCGAGGATGACAGAGCAGAAACGCCTGTGACACCTTGCTGCTGCACCACCTGGCCCCCACCATGGCGGGTCCGTCTCCTGGGAGCCTTCCCCAGCTCTGTCCCCTGGTCAGGGCTTCTGTGCC
Source organism: Neopsephotus bourkii (assembly GCF_033783945.1). Classification (NCBI taxonomy): domain Eukaryota; kingdom Metazoa; phylum Chordata; class Aves; order Psittaciformes; family Psittacidae; genus Neopsephotus; species Neopsephotus bourkii. Next base: position 12,798 of record NW_026900931.1, on the reverse strand, counting down.
GGCAGCTCCCACCTGCCTCAGATTACATGGCATGGGGACAGAGCGGAACAGGGATCTCTCTCTCTTTCTGCCCCACAGGGTCACCTGTTCTCAGGCGGTCTGCGCCATGACCCAGCAGCGGCCTCCATGCTGCAGGGACAGCTCGCAACAAAAGGAGAGTGAGTGCAACTCTGCTATCCCCTGCAAAGTCCTCTGGACTCCTCCAAAGCTGGAGGAGCTGATGCTGGCATGACTGCAGTAGACTGGGGACTGCAGGCTGCCCGTCTCTGGATCTGCATCTGCCCAACAAGTTTTTGCTGGGAGCTTGAATCCAAAGGGGAGTCTGAAGGCTCACAGGCTGTTAGCACCTGACCACAGACAGGGTGGACAGCTTTCTCAGGAAAGATGCCCAAGATCCTCCCATTCCCTCCTGCCTCCTCCTGGTGTTAACTGAGCCAAAGAGGGTGAGGGCAAGAGGCCACCTGTCACCCCATGTTTGGGGCTGCACCCAACAGCCTTGCAGACCCGGCATATCCTGCTCCAAGGACAGCCTTGCACCAGCTCAGCTGTGCGACTGTGGCAGCGCTGCCTACTGTTTCCATATCCGTGTGGGATCCTCCAGTGGCCATGGGGTACACCCTACGGTGGGAGCCTAGAGGCTGAAGCCTCCTGCTGCCCTCCTTCCCTGGACACGCGTGTCTGTATGGTGCCTGCATGGGGTGCTGCCTGGCCCTCACTCCTTTGCTCCCAGAGTGTACACAGCTGCCCCCTCCCCAGAGCAAAACTCGGGCCCTGCCCTGGCCACTGGGCTGGGGAGGGAGCGCCCTGCCCTGGGACCAGTGCCCAGCTCCTGCAGTGTCTGTCGCTCATCCCAGTGGGTGTCCTCAAGCGGGCTTCTCAGGTTTTTGGCTGGTTATTTGCCAGGTGTGGTCTTGATCGTTTCTGACTGTTTGGTGGTGGCTCTGCTGTGCGTCCAGCAACACCTCAGGACCTGCACCTGCACTGTGTGAGTACAGCACGTGTCCACTGTGGACTTGGGAGGGAGTGCGGTGGGCTGGGGGAGGCTGGCAGTGCTGCGGACCAGGAGAGTGTAGCTGCCAGGGCTGGGTCAGCTGCTCGGAAAGCAGTGAAAGCAAGACCCCTCAGCAGCCCCACTTGCTGCACGTGTCAGTGGCCGAAAGCTCGGCCACCAGGGAGGTGCCTTGGGCACGGAAGAGTGCTCAGCATCAGGGCCAAGTCTGTGCAGAGGAAGGTTGTGCCATGGCCTTGCAAGTGAAAATGCCTCTCTACAGGGCTCCGTCCCAGTCCAGAGCACTGGCAATACCAGGATTCCCTCTGTTTCAGGAAAGAGATCACCCAGACGAAGAGCGGGTGCTTGATGATCCTGTGCCTGATCTTCTTAGCCACTGCTGGTGAGCATTGACCACCTGCTGCTTGCGGTAGCACAGACACACTGGGTGCAAATGTCAGATGAGGGAGAGGTGCAGGAACCAGTGTGGTGGCCTCCAGCCTCCCTCTTCTGCAGCTCAGGGACCTCCCGACATGCAGATCCCAGCCAGCCCAAAGACAACTGCAGATGCGCACAGCGAGAAGGCGAAGCGAGTAGGACCCTTTTGAACAGAGGTCCCTCCTTTTGTACACCTTTCCTCTGCAGACAGGCTGTGCACAGGGTGCCCCAGAATGACTTGCCTAGTCTGCAAACCCATGCATCGAGGCAGTACGTACTTCCAGCCTAGCTGCATGATCAGGACGTGTGTATGGGAGAGGCAGTGGGCAGAGCTGGCTGGGGAGGACAGCCTGCAAAGCTGTGAATGGGAGCCAGAGAAGGTCTTTCTCTCTCTCAGAAATAAGAGCCTGGTTGGTCCTGTAGCCCTACACTTAGAGGTGTGCTGGAGGAACCAGAGATAGTGACAGCTTAGGGCCAGAGCTGGGCATCGCTTGGGAAGCAGAGCCAGCTGAGGTGAGGCTCCTCGGCAGTGCTGATCAGGGGGAGGGACAAAGAGATGGCTGTCTCGCAGCCCATGCAGCCCCATGTTGGTGCTCACCTCACCCAAGAGGGAACCTCTCAGTTAACCTCTTGCTACCCTGGTGTGGGAGGAGACAGCAGGAGTACGGGGATCACTAGAAACAATAGTAAATTCTCTCTCTTGCTGAACTGCAGCTGGTGCCTACTTTGGGTCCCTTCTGACAATATGGATGGTGCTGGCGCAGGAGGCGTCACAGGTCAGTGACTCTTGTGGGTCTGGAAGGTCCCGCAGAGGAATGCTGCGGACGGTGGGTGGGTAAAGTCACCAGACCCTCTGTCTCCAGGCCGTGAGCCACAGAAACAGCAGCAGCTTCTGCTACACCCTTCTAGAGCTGCCGGCTCAGGAGGGCCCCTGCAGCTCTGGGACTCAAGCAGAGAGCCTTTCCCTTTCAGGTCACGCCAGACAAGCCTGTGAATGAGCAGATATCTGTGTGGTAAGAGCCCTCTCCTGTCCCAAAGTTCATTTGTTGTGGGAGCGGCAGCTGGGCCTGTGCTGTTTGCACTTCCATGCAAGGGTAGCACCCAGGGCTGCTGGTGCCTTTCCCTCACTTTGCCTTTTGCCCAAGCTGGAGGTGAAGGGAAGCACTCACAAAGCAGGGAAAGAAAAGCTGGCTCGAGCACCTGTGTCTCTACTTGGCTCTGAGCTTGCAGGTGCAAGAGGGGCTGAGCAGCTCACTGACAAGATCCGCTCTGGTGTCTGCAGGAACTCATTCAGTGTGCTGGCAAAAGAAGCGAAGGCAGAGCAGCAGCTGAGGAAGGAGGTTACAAGCCTGGCTGCAGAGCTGAGAAGTGTGGAGAAGGTGATCCTGCACTTGGGAAAGAGGGCTGGGATGAGCAGGACCCCACAGAGGATGCTTTCCTGGGGCTGCTGGTGCGGTTTTCCTCCTCACTCTGCACCCCGTACCTCACCGGGGGTTGAGCTTCTGCTGTAATGTCAGCTTCTGCTGGTTGAGCTTCTCTGCTGTAATGCCCCTTCCCCTGGCCAAGTATAACTGGGCATGTCTGGCAGTGGAGGACTGCCCAAATCCTCCTACCGGTGCACTGGAGCCTCTAATAATTCTGTCCTGGCCCCAGACAGCGATGACATTGGATGCTCCCTCAGGACTATCTGGCCCTGGCAAGTCTGGGCCTGTCTGCAGGCTGAGCTGGACAGGATGGAGGTGGAGAAAAGGCTATTGGGTCCACCCCTTGCCTGTGGACACGAACACTGTTGCCAGGCCTTCACTCTTCTCATGAGAAGGCTTTGAGCCTTGGCAGCTGTTGGGACAAGGCTTGTCTTGTGCTTCCTGACTCAGGCTCCTTCCTTGTTCTGTGCCACCACTACGTGCGCACACTGAACAGCCTGCTGAGGTGGTTGTCTGGCACGTTTCGTTTCCCCAGGAACTTCAGGACCTAAGAATGGCAATGTCTGCAATGCCTTTGGAAGAGAACATCCAGATGTCTGCCTGGACTCTGAAAAGCAAAGGTATGGATGCTGGCAGGCAGGTCTTGTTGCGCTGCGCTCCTCTTTAGCACTCCAAAATGAGGCCACGCTGCAGACTCCACCGAGCTTTCCTGGGGACTGAAAGCAAGTGGTTGGGGTGTCCTTTGTGCTCCACACGGTGGGGCCTCAGCTTTGGCCCCCTGCCCTTCCCATGGGGGCTCGCAGTCTCCCAGCGCCCGCAGACCTCCTCTCTGTGCACTGTGAGAGAGATGCCGTCACCGGTCATGGGCCTGCCCTTCTTGCCTGCATCACCTCTGAGGGCACAGGGCTGGGGGACTGGTAGGCAGCCTTAGAAATACGCTAGAGCCACCAGACCCTTGGAGCCTGGGGCCTCTCACAGTCAGTTGCCCTCTTCCTCCCTTCAGGGGCCATCATCGACCTGCAGAGATCACCCAGGAGCTATGCGTGGCCCTGCAGTGTGTTCGGGTTCCTCTGTGATTCGAACCGTCTGGATACTTTTGTGCAGGTATGGTAGCAGAGAGCTTCAGTGCTGCTTCTGTGCCCTCCAGTAAGGTGGAGGGCAAGCCCCTAGGGTGCTGTTTAGCCTGAAGAAGCCTGAAGAAAAGGAGGCTGAGGAGAGACCTTACTATTCTTACTATTCTCTACAACTACCGGAAAAGAGGTTGTAGGGAGGTGGTTATTTTTCTGTCACCTGGAATTTGGTTCAGGGCAGGGATGGTCATGGTCTTTTGGGGTGGATGCAGTTGGGCTGCAGCAATACAACAGCTGGGTCTTTCCCCATCTCCTGCTCCCTCATGGCCCCATCTGTGATGTGAAACACGTTGAGGTGCTGGAGCACACCAAAGGGAGATGAGCAAAGCTGGTGAAGGGTCTAGAGAACAAGTCCTCTGAGAGTGGTGGAGGGAAGTGAGGGGTTTTAGTCTTGAGAAAAGGAGGCCTAGGGGAAACCTCATTATTCTGTACCACTGCCTGAAAGGAGATTGTAGCGAGGTAGGGTACAAGTAACAAGTGACAGGACAAGAGGAAATGGCCTCAAGTTGCAACCAGGGGAGGTTCAGATTGGATATTGGGAACAGTTTCTTCACCGAGAGGCTTGTCAAGCACCGGAATTGGCTGCCCAGGGAAGTGGCTCAGTGACCATCTCTGGAGGTATTTAAAATGCATGTAGATGTGGCACTTAGGGACTTAAAATCAGTTGTGGGCTTGGCAGCGTCAGATTTGCAGCTAGGGTCTATGATCTCAAGGGTCTTTTGCAACCTGAATGATTCTAGGATGTTCTCATTTCCCTTAGCAAGCCCAGTTGCCTTCCCCAGCTCTGAACATCCCTTTTTAGATAGGGTATGGCAAGAGTCAGGGGAGATGCAGAGCGCTGGGCAAAGAGAGAGCTTTGTCCAGAGGTCTGGCTCAGGCGGGGGGTTATTAGACATTTCAGGATGGATGTTTTCCTCTCCTGGGGAATTCAGCAAGTCCTCTTTTCCCATCTGGGAAGACGTCTGGGCACTTCTTCCGTTTCCCAACACGCCACTCATTTGAGCACAAGTGCTCTGCCTCCAGTACTACTGGCTGCAGTGGTAGCAGCATGGGCCATGTCACACCCTCCCCAACAACTGCTGTTGCCCTCTGCTTTCAGCTGGATATTTCCCCGGGATATTGCTGGCCTTTCCAAGCATCTCAGAGCCAGGTGGTCATTCGGTTGCCTGCACAAGTCCAACCAACAGCGATCACTCTGCAGCACCCATTGAAGGAGTCCTCTGGGCTCGGGGACATCAGCAGCGCCCCGCAGGATTTCACCGTCTCTGTAAGTCTCTGCTGGACACTGGGGGCTGGGCTGTAATGGGGGTTTCCTGTTCTCTGTGGTCTCTCCCAAGCACTGCTCTGCCCCGAGGGGACATTTCAGGGAACGTGCAAGGTGGCGTCATCCCATCTTAAGGCTCATGTTTTAGCTCAAGAGCTCATCTCCACCGTATCTTGGGCCAGCATGAACTGGAGCCATGTGAGAAGGGCTGGGTTGCGGGCACGGAGGCAGCATGCATGTTTTCTCATGGCTTAGTTGAGCCTGACCTCTGACCTGTGCTTTATCTCCCAAGGGAATGGATGGAGAAGAGGAAACTCTGCTCGGGACTTTCACCTATGACAGAGCGGAACAGCCAATCCAGACCTTCCCTCTGCAGGTCTGAGAAGTGTGTGTGGGCAAGACACCAGGGCAGAAATGTACATTTGCCAGCAAGCCCATTGCAGGAGGAGTGTTGATGGTCCCTGTTGATGGCAGAGCTCCCGTCTTGGCTCCCGGAGACGTAGGCTGAGTTGGGAGGACTGGGCTAAGCAGCCCTCAGCAAGGGCAGCAAAAGCAGAGCAAGACTCATATTGACCCTACTGGGGGGTGCAGCTGCCCAGAGCTCTCCACCTATGCCTGCTGCTTCTTGTGGCCTTGCCAGCGACACACGTGCTGCACGCTGCCCTGAAACAAAACAGAGCGTCAGGTGGTAGAAGCCAACAGGCAGCACCGTAGGGATGCCCAACTGGCAGTTGCAAGGTGGTCACACCTCTGGGCCTGAGCTCTGTGGGTATGCAGCTGGAGGAGCCTCAAGGTGCTGCCACAGCCCCTGCACAGCAGTGCTCCCTGGCCCCTCGGCAGCCCAGAGGCCACTGCGAAGGGAAGGGGTGGCAGGGCAGGCACCGAGCCTCAGCCAGGCAGGCGGTGGCAGGGAGGAGCACCAGCACCTTGTCCCAGCAGCAGCAGCAGTTTCCCCAGGCTCCGTTTTGGCCCTGACCCAGCAAGCCTCAGGTCTGCACAGCGGTCCAGCCTGCTCGCTCAGGCCAGGGCTTTGCTTTGCAGAGGCACAGGGATGGGAGAAGGGACGGAGGGAGAAGCTGTCAGCCGGGACGGGGCGGGAGCGCACCTCCCAGAGCAAGGGCCAGGCTGGCAGAGGAAGACGCGTGGGGCCTCCGGCCGCTCCCTGCGCTCCACAAGTGACTCGTCTCTTTGCTATGTTTGCTTTGCAGAATGAGCCTCCCAGAGCCTTTCAGTTTATCAGACTTGTCATACGGAGCAACTGGGGCAAGTCGGGCAACACCTGCATTTATCGAGTGCAGGTTCATGGGAAGGTAGTGGGAATGAACGCTACCGGCGGGGGACAAGGAGACCTCCTACACTAGAAATAAAAGGAAGGAAATGCCTCTGAGCCAAGGAGCATGGCTGTTTGTTAGCGTGGAGCAGAGCAATGTTGTTCCACAGGCCCGCTCAAAGACAGTGAGGGGTCTAGACATAGCGGGAAACCTGGGCAGGCCTGTTGGAAACTTAAACGCATTTCTTGTAAAGGCTCGGGCAAGACACAGCAGTGAAGCAGTGATTTATTCCGCATTTTTGCAAAAACGGGTGTCCTAACCGCCATCTTGTGGTCTTGTTCCGAAAGTTACATTCGTTTAATGCCTGGCTGCAAAACCAGTATCTTGGTAACTTTTTACAGGCCCCAGAGGTGCGTGGAGACCTGGGCGGGGGCAGAGCCCAAGGTATTGCCCACAAGGAATTCCTTGCAGAAGCAGGGAGAAAAGCCACTGGGCAGTTCAGAGGCGCAGCAAGCTGCTCAGGTGGCTTGTGCCTGGTGTGATGGGCGCTTTTGCCCGTTGCTGAGGCTGCTGGATCCTCCTGTGTGGTCTGTGCACGCTGATGTGGCAGCCGCACAAAGGAGCCTCCCTGGAGGAGCAGCCAGAGCCCCAGGGACATCCTGGTTCAGCTCTCCTGGGTCAGCCCCCTGCCATGCTTCCCCCATGCGGCCTTTCCATGCACAGTCGTCTGGCCCGCCGGCGACATGGCACCCCCAAAGCTCTGGCCCAGCTGTGGGGGGCTTGTGAAGGGCTCTGGAGGAGTCAGGGGGCCCAGGCTAGGGGAGGGCCTTGAGGCAGTAGGAAGATCCCAGGAATGCGATGTGGGAAACCTCAGGGAGCTTCTGGGAACCTGTGGGGTCAGGAAGGAAGGTACGGAGCAGGGCAACCATGAGGCCTGGTGGCCACACAAAGGCACCTGGCAGGCACAAGAGGTGTGGGGTTGTGCTGGTGGAATCACCCAAGGGACAGCATGCAGGGATTGCAGTGGTAGGACAAGTAATGGGTTCAGACTTAAAACAGAGGAAGTTCTTTACTGTGAGGGTGGTGAGGCACTGCAACAGTTTGCCCAGAGAAGCGGTAAATGCTCCATTCCTGCCAGTGTTCAAGACCAGGTTGTACAGGGCTTTGGGAAACACTGTCTAAAGTGAGGTGTCCATGGCCATGGGTGGGGGGGGAGGAATGGGTTTGAAAACAGAGAATTGTAAGGCCCTTTCCAATCCTAACCATTCTATGGTTCTAAGGTTCTATGCCTTGACACAAGAGGCACGGCCCCTCCAGCCTGTGGACCCAGGTGTAAGGTGCAAGGCAGCAGCACCCGGCACAGGCCCAACAAGGCTCAGGAGCTCGCATGCTCTGGCTCCTGCAACAGCTGCCAGGGGAGCGAGTTCTTGCCTCTCGGCTCGGGCCTGTGATGGCTCCAGATGGGCTGCACCAGGACAACAGCAGCGTCTCTCCCATTCTGCCTTGTGCCCTATTATGATGTCACAGCCATAACCTCATTCCTTGTCTCCCGGGCCTGGTGTGAGGTCAGTTCCACGGCTGCCTGCCTTGGAAGCAGCTCGCGCTGTCCTGTGGCACTGTGTGGCTGTGGCGGCCCTTTCTGCTAGGGACTGGCTTCAGCTTTTGCCTGCTTTCTCCCCAGCATCTGGCAGAGAAAGGCTCCCTCAAAATCGCAAGGGGCACCAAGATCCCCTTTGAAGAGGAGAGCTGCCTACAACATGCAGACTGGGTACGTTAATGGAGGATTTGTTCCTCCTGGGGTCCTCAGCTTGGTGTGAGCACTGGCAGAGCCTAATGCAGGGAGGGTGGGGGACACGGTGCAAAAGCTGACAAGGGCTCTATGCAGAGCAGGAGCCGTGGAGCTTGGGGAAGTCGCTGACAGGCCCCATGAGGCCCCAGGTCCAACTCTGGCACTGTTGCTGCCAGTGCCAGCCCGGGTCATCACAGTATGCTAGAGATTGGAAGGGACCTCAGAAGATCATCTAGTCCAAATCCCCTTTGAAGAGGAGAGCTGCCTACAACATGCAGACTGGGTACGTTAATGGAGGATTTGTTCCTCCTGGGGTCCTCAGCTTGGTGTGAGCACTGGCAGAGCCTAATGCAGGGAGGGTGGGGGACACGGTGCAAAAGCTGACAAGGGCTCTATGCAGAGCAGGAGCCGTGGAGCTTGGGGAAGTCGCTGACAGGCCCCATGAGGCCCCAGGTCCAACTCTGGCACTGTTGCTGCCAGTGCCAGCCCGGGTCATCACAGTATGCTAGAGATTGGAAGGGACCTCAGAAGATCATCTAGTCCAATCCCCCTGCCGGAGCAGGAACACCTAGATAAAGTTACACAGGAATGTGTCCAGGCTGTTGCCTTCATCGGCGTGGCGACCTAGTTCAGGTACGGCACGGCGACCAACCCCAGGCCGGTCGGGCCATCAGCTCACGGCCACCGATGTGGTGCATGGCAAATGGCATTTATTGGCGAGTAACACAGCGTTATATAGCCTGGGTTTACAATGTCACGTCCGTCTGCTTACGACCTAGGCTAGGCCCTATTGGCTACTCGGAGGGGGGTCTTATCTTTCCGTGCAGCGCGACATCTTCCGACCGCCAGACCCTACCTACCTACATTCCACCCCCCCCCATGCTTAATAGGCTAATATAAAAAGTAAAAAAGTAGAAAAGGGTACACATATACATATAAAAAATGTTACAGCATGAGGCACTTCAGGTTAGTGGTTAATGGCTCTGGGTAAGTGGTTAGTGAGGGGTAATTAAGGAGACGGGTTGTAAGTTGGGGCAAGTTGGGATAAGTGGGAGTAATACTGAGTAGATACATTCTTAAAGTAGTTGGTGGCTTTCTACAAACATGATGTTAACCTGTTCTAGCCGGCTCTTCACAAATGACACAAGGCGATTCAATATACAGGGTCCAAAGAGTAATACCAGCACGATCTTTTTACTGGCCCTATAGTAACAAACCCCAAAATAAAAATCAGACAAAGGCATCGTGGCCCCCTCCCTTGGGGGCTATTTCGCTGTTGCTCAGGTTCCGCTGGAGCTCCTGGGTACAGACGCGATGGTTGGTGACTTGTCGTCCTCTGTTGTCACCAGGGCGTACGAGTTACAAGGGCATTCGATGATCTAATCTTGTGAACATACACTCACAATTTTCATTAGTTTTATTATGGAGGTCTAGTTTAATGGATTTAAGTGGGCACCACCTAACTCTGCCATTTTTTCTAACAGCGGCATACCCTTGCCCTGTAAGGGCCAGCCTCCATCGCTGTTCCCATCCCTATCTCCGTTCCCCTTTTATATCGAACGGGAGCATATCGTCTCTTCCGAAAACACCATCTATGAGGGTGGAGACCATGGCAGAATTAAGCCCTTTATCCGCAATTGCCTTAACAATTGCTTGTACATCCTTAGGGTTTATTGGCGAGCGCACCCTCTGTCCCCCGTCTGTCACCCGGACCGGGAACGCCAGTTTGACTAATGGGGCCCAGTCGGCACACGCAATCTCTACTTCCTTCCAGTCCGTGACAGGGACTTCTTCCCCGCGCCGTTCCTCTTTAGTTCGGATGGGAATCCTTCGGCTCTTAGCTTTGTTTACCTCCGTTTCCTCCTCCTCGGAGTTTGAATCGGTTGCGAGGCAGACGCCCCAGCTAGCGTCTGAGTCCGACTGGTTACTTCCGGTTTCCCGTGCCTTTTCGCTGGGCTCCGGCCCCGCCCGCTTCTCTTGCGGGCGGGCCGTTCCCTCCCTCTGGGCTCTCCCCGCCCTCCTGGTTCGCCCCGCCCCCTGCTCGGCGGGGTGTTTGCCCTACAGTGGCATTTCTCCAGACGGCCGCTCTGATTGGCTGTCCGCCCCTCGCTCGCGCGCCCCTCCCCCTTGCGGTTCTCCTTCTCATTCTCCTGCCCCCCCCCTTTTTATGCGCACTTGTCAGTTCTAGCACTTCCCCCTTGTTCCCGCCGGGAGCATCTTGCCCCCGCCCTCCTTCTCTCCGCTCGGCGCCATTTTGGGGCACATAGGGTGGTGGTCTAACCCCAATTGCCTCGAACTCCTTCTCCGCGGCGCCCCTGGCCTCCTCGACCAACCCACCCCAAAAGGATTTTGCTCGTTCCTGTCCCTCCGTAGGCGGGTCGGGATTCAGGGATTGGGGAGGACTGTCGCCTTTCTGCATATCTTTAGGCTCAGTAGAGCCGTCACCGTCTGGGGGGTGCAGAGTTTGTGTAGTTGCCCCGACTCCCAATTTCGGGGTAGCCCACAAACAGTTCTTTGCTGCCTTCCAGGTCTCCTGCTCTTGCATGGCCTTGCACAGGGCCTATACGACTTTCCCCCACGACTTTCTACATTTGTAGAAAGCCACCAACTACTTTAAGAATGTATCTACTCAGTATTAGCTCCAACTTACAACCTGTTCCCTTAATTACCCCTCCCTAACCACTTACCCGGAGCCATTAACCACTAACCTGAAGTGCCTCATGCTGTAACATTTTTTATATGTATATGTGTACCCTTTTCTACTTTTTTACTTTTTATATTAGCCTATTAAGCATGGGGGGGGGTGGAATGTAGCTAGGTAGGGTCTGGCGGTCGGAAGATGTCGTGCTGTACGGAAAGATAAGACCCCCTCCGAGTAGCCAATAGGGCCTAGCCTAGGTCGTAAGCAGACGGACGTGACGTTGTAAACCCAGGCTATATAACACCATGTAACTCGCCGATAAATGCCATTTGCCATCCACCATATTGGTGTCCGTGAGCTGATGGCCCGAGCGGCCTGGGATTGGTCGCCGTGCCGTTCCTGAACCAGGTCGCCACAGCAACGAAGGCAACACCAAGCGGGTTTTGAATGTCTCCAGAGGAGACTCCACAACCTCCCTGGGCAGCCTGTTCCAGTGTTCTGTCACCCTCACTGAGAAGAAGTTTCTTCTCAAGTTTAAGTGGAACCTCTTGTGTTCTAGTTTGTACCCATTACCCCTTGTCCTATCATTGTTTGCCACTGAGAAGAGCCTGGCTCCATCCTCGTGACACTCCCCCTTTATATATTTATATACACTAATAAGGTCACCCCTCAGTCTCCTCCAAACTATAGAGACCCAGCTCCCTCAGTCTTTCCTCATAAGGGAGATGCTCCACTCCTTTAATCATCTTAGTTGCCCTGCACTGGACTCTCTCCAGCAGGTCCCTGTCCTTCTTGAACTGAGGGGCCCAGAACTGGACACAATATTCCAGATGAGGTCTCACCAGGGCAGAGTAGATGGGAAGGAGGACCTCTCTCGACCTACTAACCACCCCGCTTCTAATACACCCCAGGATGCCATTGGCCGCCTTGGCCACAAGGGCACAGTGTCAGCTCATGGTCACCCTGTCGTCCACCAGGACCCCCAGGTCCCTCTCCCCTACACTGCTCTCTAACAGGTCGTTCCGCAACCTATACTGGAACCTGGGGTTGCTCCTGCCCAGATGCAGGACTCTACACTTTCCCTTGTTATATTTCATCAAGTTATTCCCCACCCAACTCTCCAGCCTGTCCAGGTCTCGCTGGATGGCAGCACAGCCTCTGGCGTGTCGGCCACCCCTCCCAGCTTAGTGTCATCAGCAAACTTGCTGGTAGTACACTCAATTCCCTCATCTAAATCATTGATGAATATATTAAATAATACTGGTCCCAGTACTGACCCTTGAGGCACTCCACTAGATACAGGCCTCCAACTAGACTCCGCCCCATAGACTACAACTCTCTGGCTTCTCTCCTTCAGCCAGTTCACAGTCCACCTCACTACCCGATCATCCAGACCACACTTCCTCAATTTAGCTGCAAGGATGCTGTGGGAGACCGTGTCAAACGCTTTGCTGAAGTCAAGGTAGACCACATCCACCGCTCTGCCATCATCCATCCACCATGTTATTTCCTCATAAAAGGCTACAAGATTGGTCAAGCATGACTTCCCCTTGGTGAAGCCATGTTGACTGCCCCTCATAACCCTCTTATCCTTGATATGCCTTAAGATGGCACCAAGGATAAGGTGTTCCATCACTTTCCCAGGAATGGAGGTGAGGCTGACTGGTCTATAGTTACCTGGGTCCTCCTTCTTGCCCTTTTTGAAGACAGGAGTGACATTTGCTTTCCTCCAGTCCTCAGGCACCTCTCCCGTTTCCCAAGACTTGGTAAAGATGATGGAGAGCGGTCTAGCAATGACCTCCGCCAGTTCCCTCAGCACCCGCGGGTGCATCCCATCTGGACCCATGGATTTA
>NW_026900930.1:0-2512 GCF_033783945.1 Neopsephotus bourkii | reverse complement strand
TGTCCTGGGTTTAGCAGTAGCAGTCATTTTTCTCTTTCTTGGTAGCTGGTGCAGTGCTGTGTTTTGACTTTCAGCTGGGAACAGAGCTGAAAAACAATGATGTTTTGGTTTGGCCAAGGACTTTGTGGGCCTCATGCTCTGCCAGGGAGGAGGGGAGCCGGGAGGAAGCAGAGACAGGACACCTGACCCAAACTGACCAAAGAGGTATTCCATACCACAGCACGTCATGCCCAGGAGGTAACTGGGAGTTAGCCGGAAGGACAGGTGGACTGCAGGGTTGGAGGAGGTATGGGTCGGTGCTTGATCGGGCTGGGGGGGGCAAGTTATCGGTCACCTGGTGATGGGGTGTTGTATTCTCTTCCCTTGTTATTTCCTTTATCATTACTATTATTGGTGGTAGCAGTAGTGATTTGTGTTATACCTTAGTTACTAAACTGTTCTTATCTCAACCCGTGGGAGTTGCATTTCTTTTTGATTCTCCTCTCCGTTCCCCCAGGAGTAGGGGGAGGGCAAGAAGGGGGGGAGTGGGTAACAAGCTGTCTGGCTGTGGGTTAAACCACGACAGTTCTTTTTGGCGCCCAACGTGGGGCACAAGGGGTTGAGATAACGACAGATCTGACCGTCACAATGCTGATTTATTGGATCTCAGAGCTTCAGAATGTTGTAACTTACTTAGAGCCGGTATTTGCTGTGTTAGTGTTTATCAAGTGTGGGGCTTGGGCTAAGGTTCTTGTCTCACTGTACTTTATGGCAATGACTTGTAATACGGGCGAGCTCCAGCAGCAGGGCGGGACGGACGTGGCCGTGGACTGGTCCCTGGCCGTCCGGCTGCTCCTCACCGTCCTGGCCCTCGCCCTCACCTCCGTCTGCGTGAGGCTCTGGGGAGCCGAGGGGGCGCGGCCCCGGGAGCCGGCGGCTGCTGAAGCGGCCCGGGAGAGCGGCCCCGGGGACCAAGCGGGAGCGGGGCTGGAGGCCGCAAGGGGACGGCTGCCGGTGGAGGAGGTCGGGGCGGTCGAGGAGGCTGCCGAGCAGCGGGAGAAGGCGGCGGAGGAGCCGAGCCCCGCGGAGGAGCCGAGCCCCGCGGCCGAGCCCAGCCCCGCGACGGCCGAGAGCATTCCCCGGAAGCCGCCCGCCGAGCCCCAGGAGGACGCAGGAGACCCCGCAGCATTTCCCAGCAAGGCAGAGGAGGAAGAGCTGGACTCAGGGAAAGAGAAGCTGGTGGTGGGAGAGCCGGCAAGCACAGCAGCTACACCAGCCCCAGTGACAAGTACAGCAGCTACACCAGCCCCAGTGACAAGTACAGCAGCATTGCTTGAGAGTTCTGGTTTTGAATGGCCTTTGGGTACCCTTGGGACCTGGCTGCTGATTGTGATGGTGTTCACTATGTTGGCACACATGCAGAGTGTGTTTTACCCACCACCATTGTGTCTGATCCCAAAATTTAAGCAGAGTCGGGTTTGGGTCTTGTCTGGGGTTAGACAACAATATGGGAGGACCAAGAGGTTTTCCCCAAGGCTGGACAGCCATGAGTGGCAGGGCATGTGGGACAGTATGGGCAAGTATCTAGTCCACTGGGCCCCTCCAGTGCTTTGGAAACATTGGAGATGGAAGGACAATGAATTATTTTGAACCTGGTGGGCCCATGACCCTTAAGGCCAACAGAGCAGAGATGCAACATAGAGATGGACTCATGATCGAGGGGTGGACCTAACAATGGACACTACTGCCCAGGTTATTCATGTGTGTGAACACTGCACACAGCCTCTCCTGCTCTGAAAGACTGTTACAAGAGATGGAGCCTGACATCATGGACCAGATGGACTCAGCAGCTTTATAGGGACTGGTCCATGCACTACGATGAGAGTGCACTTAGATAAGAGTGATGGTATATTGAAAATGTGGGATCTGAGCATGACGTGAATGGTATGGAATAAGGGGTGGATAATGTCCTGGGTTCAGCAGTAGCAGTCATTTTTCTCTTTCTTGGTAGCTGGTGCAGTGCTGTGTTTTGACTTTCAGCTGGGAACAGAGCTGAAAAACAATGATGTTTTGGTTTGGCCAAGGACTTTGTGGGCCTCATGCTCTGCCAGGGAGGAGGGGAGCCGGGAGGAAGCAGAGACAGGACACCTGACCCAAACTGACCAAAGAGGTATTCCATACCACAGCACGTCATGCCCAGGAGGTAACTGGGAGTTAGCCGGAAGGGCAGGTGGACTGCAGGGTTGGAGGAGGTATGGGTCGGTGCTTGATCGGGCTGGGGGGGGGCAAGTTATCGGTCACCTGGTGATGGGGTGTTGTATTCTCTTCCCTTGTTATTTCCTTTATTGTTACTATTATTGGTGTTAGCATTAGTGATTTGTGTTATACCTTAGTTACTAAACTGTTCTTATCTCAACCCGTGGGAGTTGCATTTCTTTTTGATTCTCCTCTCCGTTCCCCCAGGAGTAGGGGGAGGGCAAGAAGGGGGGGAGTGGGTAACAAGCTGTCTGGCTGTGGGTTAAACCACGACACT
>NW_026900929.1:0-2506 GCF_033783945.1 Neopsephotus bourkii | reverse complement strand
GTTGTCCTGGGTTTAGCAGTGGCAGTCATTTTTCTCTTTCTTGGTAGCTGGTGCAGTGCTGTGTTTTGACTTTCAGCTGGGAACAGAGCTGAAAAACAATGATGTTTTGGTTTGGCCAAGGACTTTGTGGGCCTCATGCTCTGCCAGGGAGGAGGGAGCCGGGAGGAAGCAGAGACAGGACACCTGACCCAAACTGACCAAAGAGGTATTCCATACCACAGCACGTCATGCCCAGGAGGTAACTGGGAGTTAGCCGGAGGGACTAGGTGGACTGCAGGGTTGGAGGAGGTATCGGTCGGTGCTTGGTCGGGCTGGGGGGGGCGAGTTATCGGTCGCCTGGTGATGGGGTGTTGTATTCTCTTCCCTTGTTATTTCCTTTATCATTACTATTATTGGTGGTAGCAGTAGTGATTTGTGTTATACCTTAGTTACTAAACTGTTCTTATCTCAACCCGTGGGAGTTGCATTCTTTCTGATTCTCCTCTCCGTCCCTCCAGGAGTAGGGGGAGGGCAAGAAAGGGGGGGGAGTGGGTAACAAGCTGTCTGGCTGTGGGTTAAACCACGACAGTTCTTTTTGGCGCCCAACGTGGGGCACGAGGGGTTGAGATAACGACAGATCTGACCGTCACAATGCTGATTTATTGGCTCTCAGAGTTGTTCCTCTTGATCTCACAGCTTCAGAATGTTGTAACTTACTTAGAGCCGGTATTTGCTGTGTTAGTGTTTATCAAGTGTGGGGCTTGGGCTAAGGTTCCTGTCTCACTGTACTTTATGGCAATGACTTGTAATACGGTCGGGCTCCAGCAGCAGGGCGGGACGGACGTGGCCATGGACTGGTCCCTGGCCGTCCGGCTGCTCCTCACCGTCCTGGCCCTCGCCCTCGCCTCCGTCTGCGTGAGGCTCTGGGGAGCCGAGGTGGGGCGGCCCCGGGAGCCGGCAGCTGCTGAAGCGGCCCGGGAGAGCGGCCCCGGGGACCAAGCGGGAGCGGGGCTGGAGGCCGCAAGGGGACGGCTGCCGGTGGAGGAGGTCGGGGCGGTCGAGGAGCGGGAGCAGGCGGCTGCCGAGCAGCGGGAGAAGGCGGTGGAGGAGCCGAGCCCCGCGGCCGAGCCCAGCCCCGCGACGGCCGAGAGCATTCCCCGGAAGCCGCCCGCCGAGCCCCAGGAGGACGCAGGAGACCCCGCAGCATTTCCCAGCAAGGCAGAGGAGGAAGATCTGGACTCGGGAAAAGAGAAGCTGGCGGTGGGAGAGCCGGCAAGCACAGCAGCTACACCAGCCCCAGTGACAAGTGCAGCAGCATCGTTTGAGCGTTCTGAAGGTTTTGAATGGCCTTTGGGTACCCTTGGGACCTGCCTGCTGATTGTGATGGTGTTCACTATGTTGGCACACATGCAGAGTGTGTTTTACCCACCACCATTGTGTCTGATCCCAAAATTTAAGCAGAGTCGGGTTTGGGTCTTGTCTGGGGTTAGACAACAATATGGGAGGACCAAGAGGTTTTCCCCAAGGCTGGACAGCCATGAGTGGCAGGGCATGTGGGACAGTATGGGCAAGTATCTAGTCCACTGGGCCCCTCCAGTGCTTTGGAAACATTGGAGATGGAAGGACAATGAATTATTTTGAACCTGGTGGGCCCATGACCCTTAAGGCCAACAGAGCAGAGATGCAACATCGAGATGGACTCATGATCGAGGGGTGGACCTAACAATGGACACTACTGCCCAGGTTATTCATGTGTGTGAACACTGCACACAGCCTCTCCTGCTCTGAAAGACTGTTACAAGAGATGGAGCCTGGCATCATGGACCAGATGGACTCAGCAGCTTTATAGGGACTGGTCCATGCACTACGATGAGAGTGCACTTAGATCAGAGTGAGGGTATATTGAAAATGTGGGATCTGAGCATGACGTGAATGGTATGGAATAAGGGGTGGATAATGTCCTGGGTTTAGCAGTGGCAGTCATTTTTCTCTTTCTTGGTAGCTGGTGCAGGGCTGTGTTTTGACTTTCAGCTGGGAACAGAGCTGAAAAACAATGATGTTTTGGTTTGGCCAAGGACTTTGTGGGCCTCATGCTCTGCCAGGGAGGAGGGGAGCTGGGAGGAAGCAGAGACAGGACACCTGACCCAAACTGACCAAAGAGGTATTCCATACCACAGCACGTCATGCCCAGGAGGTAACTGGGAGTTAGCCGGAAGGACTAGGTGGACTGCAGGGTTGGAGGAGGTATCGGTCGGTGCTTGGTCGGGCTGGGGGGGGCAAGTTATCGGTCACCTGGTGATGGGGTGTTGTATTCTCTTCCCTTGTTATTTCCTTTATCATTACTATTATTGGTGGTAGCAGTAGTGATTTGTGTTATACCTTAGTTACTAAACTGTTCTTATCTCAACCCGTGGGAGTTGCATTCTTTCTGATTCTCCTCTCTGTCCCTCCAGGAGTAGGGGGAGGGCAAGAAAGGGGGGGGAGTGGGTAACAAGCTGTCTGGCTGTGGGTTAAACGACGACAATAG
>NW_026900928.1:0-2518 GCF_033783945.1 Neopsephotus bourkii | reverse complement strand
CACAGTATCACAGTATCACAGTATGTTAGAGATTGGAAGGGACCTCAAAAGATCATCTAGTCCAATCCCCCTGCCAGAGCAGGAACACCTAGATAAGGTTACACAGGAACGTGTCCAGGCAGGTTTTGAATGTCTCCAGAGAAGGAGACTCCACAACCTCCCTGGGCAGCCTGTTCCAGTGTTCTGTCACCCTCACTGAGAAGAAGTTTCTTCTCAAGTTTAAGTGGAACTTCTTGTGTTCCAGTTTGTACCCATTGCCCCTTGTCCTATCATTGTTTGCCACTGAGAAGAGCCTGGCTCCATCCTCGTGACACTCCCCCTTTATATATTTATATACACTAATAAGGTCACCCCTCAATCTCCTCTTCTCCAAACTATAGAGACCCAGCTCCCTCAGTCTTTCCTCATAAGGGAGATGCTCCACTCCCTTAATCATCTTAGTTGCCCTGCGCTGGACTCTCTCCAGCAGGTCCCTGTCCTTCTTAAACTGAGGGGCCCAGAACTGGACACAATATTCCAGATGAGGTCTCACCAGGGCAGAGTAGAGGGGAAGGAGGACCTCTCTCGACCTACTAACCACCCCCCTTCTAATACAACCCAGGATGCCATTGGCCTTCTTGGCCACAAGGGCACAGTGTCGGCTCATGGTCACCCTGTCGTCCACCAGGACCCCCAGGTCCCTCTCCCCTACACTGCTCTCTAACAGGTTGTTCCCCAGCCTATACTGGAACCTGGGGTTGTTCCTGCCCAGATGCAGGACTCTACACTTTCCCTTGTTATATTTCATCAAGTTATTCCCCGCCCAGCTCTCCAGCCTGTCCAGGTCCCTCTGGATGGCAGCACAGCCTTCTGGCGTGTCGGCCACTCCTCCCAGCTTAGTGTCATCAGCAAACTTGCTGATAGTACACTCAATTCCCTCATCTAAATCGTTGATGAATATATTAAATAATACTGGTCCCAGTACCGACCCTTGAGGCACTCCACTAGATACAGGCCTCCAACTAGACTCCGCCCCATAGACTACAACTCTCTGGCTTCTCTCCTTCAGCCAGTTCACAGTCCACCTCACTACCCGATCATCCAGACCACACTTCCTCAATTTAGCCGCAAGGATGCTGTGGGAGACCGTGTCAAACGCTTTGCTGAAGTCGAGGTAGACCACATCCACCGCTCTACCATCATCCATCCACTGTGTTATTTCCTCATAAAAGGCTATGAGATTGGTCAAGCACGACTTCCCCTTGGTGAAGCCATGTTGACTGCCCCTCATGACCCTCTTATCCTTGATATGCCTTAAGATGGCACCAAGGATAAGGTGTTCCATCGCTTTCCCAGGAATGGAGGTGAGGCTAACCGGTCTATAGTTACCCGGGTCCTCCTTCTTGCCCTTTTTGAAGACAGGAGTGACATTTGCTTTCCTCCAGTCCTCAGGCACCTCTCCCGTTTCCCAAGACTTGGTAAAGATGATGGAGAGCGGTCTAGCTATGACCTCAGCCAGTTCCCTCAGCACCCGCGGGTGCATCCCATCTGGACCCATGGATTTATGGATATCCAGATTGCTCAACTGGTCTTTAACCCATTCCTCATCGACTAAGGCAGACCGCTCCGTTGACCTATCTTCATCTGAGGTCTCAGCGGTACAGGGCTCTTCAGGACTGCCTCCAGCAGAGTAGACAGAGACAAAGAAGTCATTCAGTAACTCTGCCATCTCTGTATCTTCTGTCACCAGGGCACCCGTCCCGTTCATCAGCGGGCCTACATTGCCTCTGGTGTTAGTTTTACCTGCCATGTATTTGAAAAAGCTCTTTCTGCTGTCCTTGACCCCTCTCGCCAGCTTTAATTCCAAGGAGGCCTTAGCCATCCTAGCAGCTTTTCTACATCCTCTAGCAGCAGCCTTATATTCTTCCCAAGTGGCCAGCCCTTCTTTCCATGACCTGTAAACTCTCCTCTTCCACTTGAGCATACTGAGCAATTCCCTATTTAGCCACGCAGGTCTCCTGACCCTCTTCCTTGACTTCCTACGTGTCAGGATGCTCCGATCTTGAGCTCGGAAAAAGCAGTCCTTGAACGTCAACCAACTATCTTGGGCCCCTTTCCCTTCAAGCAGCCTAGCCCACTGGATTTCCCCTAGCAATCGCTTGAAGAGGCCAAAGTTTGCCCTGCTAAAGTCCAGGGTTGCGATTCTACTTGCTATTCTACTGACCCTACCACACAAGATCCTGAATTCTACCATCTCGTGGTCGCTGCAACCAAGGCAGCCCTCAACCTTCACTCCTTCAACCAGACCCTCCTTGTTAGTGAGGATGAGATCCAGCAGCGCACCTCTCCTGGTTGGCTCATCCACCATTTGCATGAGGAAGTTATCATCCATATACTGGAGGAACCTCCTGGACTGCGGCTGGGTTGCCGAGTAGTCCTTCCAGCAAACATCAGGGAAGTTAAAATCCCCCACGACGACCACGGCCTGTGACTGTGAGGCTGCTCTCAGCTGTATGAAAAAAAAAAAGCTGTATGGCTT
>NW_026900927.1:0-2518 GCF_033783945.1 Neopsephotus bourkii | reverse complement strand
TGGGCAACCAATACGGGTATAATCAGTCAATTTTATGCGAGTGAAGTTCCAAAAGTCAATGGATTTCATTCATTTAAGGTATTAATCTATTAAACTTCAAATAGTATTTTATCTTCATCTACCACTTTTTACTGAACAACTTCCTGCTGCTCGGTGATAGCGTCAGTTTTTTTATTCTTACCTCACAAAATTAAACCTTTTACTTAACTTCTAAATTAAGTAAAATCTATGCAACACATGGCAAGCTACATAGAAAATTTCAAGACATGAGGTGGCAAAAAAAGAATGCTGCGGCTTCCCTGGACAAAGACAGATTAATGGTAGTAGCAGCAGAAATATTTGCCTTTTACATAGTAGATTTTGGATTAGAAGTGCAAGCCACACAAACTTGCTGAGCCTAGTGGTTAGAGAATAATTATTAATACAAGGAATAAGACTCTCTTCTCCCCTCGCTCCCCTTACAGTTTTTGGTCAAATTTTGTCAAATGTTTGTCTGATGTGAAAAGTCTAAAGGTTGAATCAGGAATTGAGCTTCTTTCAGTTTTGACTGCTCCTAGCAGTAGCATACTTCTTTTGCTCTCTGTTCATAAAACCTGCACCACTTCAAAACAGTGTGCTCCCATCTCTTACCTCCCACTCTGCCAGCATAGCGTGGTGACTAGGATGCTTCCCTCTCTCCTTAAACTAGTGATTCTGAAGGAACTTTGGCAAAAGATAGATGCACAGTTCAGGTGC
Source organism: Neopsephotus bourkii (assembly GCF_033783945.1). Classification (NCBI taxonomy): domain Eukaryota; kingdom Metazoa; phylum Chordata; class Aves; order Psittaciformes; family Psittacidae; genus Neopsephotus; species Neopsephotus bourkii. Next base: position 1,783 of record NW_026900927.1, on the reverse strand, counting down.
TCCTGCATATGTGTGCATGTCCAAGCCACCTAGAAAAGCAGAGAGTGAATTGGTTCAATATTGATCTCCAGACTACTCTATCAGAACTATACATTATTTACAGTCTGGGTATTACTTAAACAACCACACAAGGTATAAGATCAAAACTAAACAAGGAAGTGAGACTCCTTCCTACGCAGTTGTACTTAACCTATACAGCACTTTCTTGACAAAGAATCAGAAGTGCAGAAGATAATTTTAGTCTCTTCACAAAGTGCAAGCAGGACTTTCAACATAAGTACTGTATTTTAATGAAGGAAGAAGAAAATATATTGTCTTAAAATACTTTAAAATAATGATGTGGAAAACCTGGAGAAAATGGAACAGATGAGCTCAATTTCTTGGGTTCATTGATTTCATTTTTTTTAATTGCTTTGCAAGATGATAAGTATTTAGATTTTTTCCTAATTATCTCAGTAGTGATTTTTTTTTTTCAATTTATCTGTTTTTCTAAACTCAAAAGCTACTCCTGGCAGTTTGTAAGTCTGAAGAATACACTGAATCAAAAGGAGCTCTACAATACCTTTATTTTGTGCTCTTTAAGAAAAGACGTTTAATAACCATAGTTTAAAGTTACTAGGTTTTTTATTTTTATATCACATACCTCCAAATTTCATAAAATCTCAATCCAGGATATAAAAGTATCATTTCAGTAGGTATCTTCCTTTCCTACTCTGAAGCCTGAACCCTTGCCTGTTTTTAATTTACAGAAGTGAAGAACCAAAAAAGGTGCTTTGATAACAGGGGATGAGGGAGAGTGGAAATCAATATTTCTTATTCCCAAAAGCTCATCTTTTGTTAACTTCATGGGAAAAGTATAAAATATAGGGTCATGTGGTTAGACTTTAAAAAAGAAAAAAGTTAAACCCCAATGCATCTAATTAAAGTTCATTACAGGGGAAACCATAGATGAAAACAAGAACTGACAAGTAGTGATATACCAACCACCAGATCAGTTCATAGAAGAAAATGTGCAAAATAGTGGGCACATTTTTCAGTACTTGGATGCTCAAAGCAAAGCAAAGCTAAAGTCAATTAATTGCTACAAGCATCTATCAAATGCACTAGTTTCTTTCCTGAAGGACAGTTCTGCTGTTCATGAAGACTGGTAGCATGAAATGAGTGTTCTCAGAGAAGCGACCCTGAAAGTTTGGATGTCAGTACACACACAATTTCTTGAAATGCATTTTGAAAGCCTATGAAAATCTCTTCTACCTTTCCACACACCTCAAGCCAGACTGCCTTCACAAAGTACCTTCCAGCCTGCCCTCAGCAAGGCTTAAATCTTCTGTGAGAAAAAGGTCGACAGAACTCCAGTGAACCATTTTAGACATAGTCCAACATATTAGCTTCTGTTTCACTCACTGCATTTTATCTCCAACATTTATTTGGCAAGTTCATTTTCTAGGCAGGTTTCTTTGAGAGAAGTTTTAGAGATTCTGTTCATAGGGGAATCTGAGGACAGATGAATAGGCCTGCTTCTTATTTCTTCCACTTTTCTAGAAAAAAAAAGAAAAAAATCTAATTCACAAAGTACTAAGTAGCAAAAAGTGAAATTCTGCTTTTGTTATACAATTTTAAGAGCAAGACTTTTAATTCCCCAAGCTCTCTTGGACATTCATTAGACATTCACATTGACTTCTTAAGTGAATATGGAATCCTTGGCTTAAAACCTGTTTAACAGCCTGAAGGACAAAGAGTTTCAAGGAATAAACATGTAGTTTCATTGTAGGTATAATGCAAT
>NW_026900926.1:0-25073 GCF_033783945.1 Neopsephotus bourkii | reverse complement strand
CATGGGAAATAAGTAAGAGATCTGGCATTGGGTCGTCCCCTGTGGAGCCTGTTGTGCAGGGAAAAAGAAAAAGAGGGAATTTACAGAAGAGCTAAAGCATTTTCTAAGTTCTTCTAATAGGACATGATCATCCTGGTGCAAGAGGGAATGAATAGTTCTCAGAGCAGACACTCCTGCCTACACCCCAGCTCACTCCATTGTCCTTTCAGGTAGTTGTAGAGAGTGATAAGGTCCCCCCTGAGCCTTCTCTTCTCCAGTCTTCCCAGGTCCCTCAGCTGTTTCCCATCACACTTGTGCTCCAGGCCCTGCACCAGCTCCATTGCCCTTCTCTGGCCCCACTCCAGCACCTCAATGTCTCTCTCATAGTGAGGGGCCCAGAGCTGCACACAGGATTCAAGGTGCGGCCTTGCCAGTGCCGAGTACAGGGGGATGATCACTGCCCTGGCTCTGCTGGCCACACTATTGCTGATACAGGCCAGGATGCTGTTGGCCTTCTTGGCTGCCTGGGCACAAGCTGCTCATGTTCAGCTCTGTCAGTCACCACCCCCAGGTCCTTTTTCATGAGCAGTTTCCACCCACTCTGCCCCAAGCCTGGAGCATTGCATGGGGATGTTGTGGCCCAAATGCAGGACCCAGCACTTTGCCTTATTGAACCTCATATTGGCCACAGCCCATTGATCCAGTCTGTCCAGATCCCTCTGCAGAGTCTCCAGCAGATCAACACTCCCAGCCAACTTGGTGTCATTTGCAAACTTGCTGAGGGGGCCCATGAGTCCCCAACAGTGGAAGCCCACTTATTGCTGCCCCAGGATAACAGAAACCAACTGCATTTTCCCACATTTGTCAGGGCACGGGCACTGGAGATGCCTGGCTAGCAGTGCCTTCCCTCAAAGCAGTAACAACAACTCAGGGAAAGCATACAATGACCACAGCAAGTAGTGAAAATGCCTCCTACACACCCTCCTGGCTTCAGCACAGCCACATCCCTGTGTGTACTCTCCTGAAACAGAGCAGCGGTTGGAGAAATCCATGGCAGAATCCAAAGTGTTTCTTCCAGGTCTAGGAAAGTGAGCTAGTGTGCAGGACTAGGCACGGGACGGGTGCCCTGGTGACAGAAGATACAGAGATGGCAGAGTTACTTAATGCCTTCTTTGTCTCTGTCTACTCTGCCGGAGGCAGTCCTGAAGAGCCCTGTACCGCTGAGACCTCAGATGAAGACAGGTCAACGGAGCGGTTTGCCTTAGTCGATGAGGAATGGGTTAGAGACCAGTTGAGCAATCTGGACATCCATAAATCCATGGGTCCAGATGGGATGCACCCGCGGGTGCTGAGGGAACTGGCGGAGGTCATTGCTAGACGGCTCTCCATCATCTTTACCAAGTCTTGGGAAACGGGAGAGGTGCCTGAGGACTGGAGGAAAGCAAATGTCACTCCTGTCTTCAAAAAGGGCAAGAAGGAAGACCCGGGTAACTATAGACTGGTCAGCCTCACCTCCATTCTTGGGAAAGTGATGGAACACCTTATCCTCGGTGCCATCTTAAGGCATATCAAGGATAAGAGGGTTATGAGGAGCAGTCAACATGGCTTCACCAAGGGGAAGTCATGCTTGACCAATTTCGTAGCCTTTTATGAGGAAATAACACGGTGGATGGATGATGGCAGAGTGGTGGATGTGGTCTACCTTGACTTCAGCAAAGCGTTTGACACAGTCTCCCACAGCATCCTCACAGCTAAATTGAGGAAGTGAGGTCTGGATGATCGGGTAGTGAGGTGGACTGTGAACTGGCTGAAGGAGAGAAGCCAGAGAGTTGTAGTCTATGGGGCGGAGTCTAGTTGGAGGCCTGTATCTAGTGGAGTGCCTCAAGGGTCGGTACTGGGACCAGTATTATTTAATATATTCATCAATGATTTAGATGAGGGAATTGAGTGTACTATCAGCAAGTTTGCTGATGACACTAAGCTGGGAGGAGTGGCCGACACGCCAGAAGGCTGTGCTGCCATCCAGAGGGACCTGGACAGGCTGGAGAGCTGGGCGGGGAATAACTTGATGAAATATAACAAGGGAAAGTGTAGAGTCCTGCATCTGGGCAGGAACAACCCCAGGTTCCAGTATAGATTGGGGAACGACCTGTTAGAGAGCAGTGTAGGGGAGAGGGACCTGGGGGTCCTGGTGGACGACAGGGTGACCATGAGCCGACACTGTGCCCTTGTGGCCAAGAAGGCCAATGGCATCCTGGGTTGTATTAGAAGGGGGGTGGTTAGTAGGTCGAGAGAGGTCCTCCTTCCCCTCTACTCAGCCCTGGTGAGACCTCATCTGGAATATTGTGTCCAGTTCTGGGCCCCTCAGTTTAAGAAGGACAGGGACCTGCTGGAGAGAGTCCAGCACAGGGCAACTAAGATGATTAAGGGAGTGGAGCATCTCCCTTATGAGGAAAGACTGAGGGAGCTGTGTCTCTATAGTTTGGAGGAGACTGAGGGGTGACCTTATTAGTGTATATAAATATATAAAGGGGGAGTGTCACGAGGATGGAGCCAGGCTCTTCTCAGTGGCAAACAATGATAGGACAAGGGGCAATGGGTACAAACTGGAACACAAGAGGTTCCACTTAAACTTGAGAAGAAACTTCTTCTCAGTGAGGGTGACGGAACACTGGAACAGGCTGCCCAGGGAGGTTGTGGAGTCTCCTTCTCTGGAGACATTCAAAACCCGCCTGGACACATTCCTGTGTAACCTTATCTAGGTGTTCCTGCTCTGGCAGGGGGATTGGACTAGATGATCTTTTGAGGTCCCTTCCAATCTCTAACATACTGTGATACTGTGATACTGTGATGTGCCCTGGGTTCAGGACATGAGCCACATGCCACCTGGAAACACCCAGTATGTCAATTATCAAACATCAAGTTCCACACAACCCCTAGAGGTGCCAGCACTGCCCCCAAAAGGGACTATCTGCTGTTCTCTCCTTCTCACTCATACCTTGGACCCCAGGTCACCCAGCTCACCTGCTGTGCTGCCATCTCCCACTCCCAGGGAAGCACTGTCATGAGTAAGCCCTGATAAGCATAACCTAACACAGGCAGCTCTAAGCTCTGTCCTGAGCCCAGGGTCCCCTTTACTCCCTCCCTGAGGAGCTCCAGCACTGTGCACACCCATGGTCCATTCAAACAGATGAATTTCACTTGAGTGCCTCTGCCCAGTGCTCTGGTGCAGGGCCTAACACAGGGGTGAAGGGAGGTCAGGGCTTACAGAGTATTGCTACAGTCCCTCATGTTCATTTTAAGTACAGAGATGCTTCTGCAATGAGGAAAATGGAACTGCTTGTTTGGCTAATGAGACCATAGTGGAAAAATGAATCTGCATAAGATGGCAAGACAGAGATCTTCCAAATCAGATACCTGGAGATTAATTCCTGCTTCATAGTGAGAATCACTGGTATTTCATTAAGAAACCATTCAGGACATCTTAAACTTTGAGCCTTGGGCAAATGCCATAGGACTGCGAAGTGTGAAATAAGTATCTAAAAGGAGCACATCATCTCTTCATCCTCCCCACATTTCTTCTCAACAAAAAGGCTTCTGCCTAAATAACTAGACCCAAGAAAGAGCCAAAGTTAATAATGCCCTTCACCTGGGAGCACACACATTGTGTTCCCGGGTAATAGGTAAGGTCCACCCTGTGCCACAGGGAAGGTACACAGCCAAATGTCCCATTGTCAGCACAGTCTCTTCCAGGGACCGAGCAACAAAACAGGAATGTGTGCAATAAAGTCACCCCAGTATACAGCACATCACCCTCTGGAGCCTTCAGCATGAGCACAACCTGGGCTCATCCTCCTCCCACTGTACTTTGACCTCTGAGTTACATGCTGAGGCCTATGGGTCGATTCATTTTTCCCTCATGTTCCCTACACTGGGACAGAGATGAACCAGTCGTGAATGGACAGGGGGAAACTCAGGGTTCTGAGGTCAGGTCAGCAGGTCAAGGTATGACCTGCAGTGCTCCCCAGTCACTGCCCTTCATCAGTCTTGGATCAGCAAAGGGCAGCTTATTCACCCCCATTTTATCAGGTGGACATTGTGATATGGTTATTTCACTCTCTTTTCTCATCTAGATTAAGACCCATCAAGGTCTGATAGATGTTGTACAAAGTTTAGGCAGGTTTTTATTCCTAGGCAGGTTCAATCCAAAGTAAAGAAGACTTCAAAAGTACATGAGAAGCCCAGGGCAGAGGAGCTCCAACATGCTGGACAGAGAGAAACATCCACTGAAACATTTTATGCACATGCCTTGACTCCAAAGCCTTTTCTCCTTGGCTCCTCTTCCCACATCCCAACACATAGAACCCTAGAGTGGTTTTGTTAGAAAAGAGTGAAGTTTTTAAGATAAAATAATCATGCAAAATGGTAGGAATGATTATGTTTTAGAGGTTTATAAACCAATAGTGAGATTTTGTAGATTAGAAAGAGTTATAACTTTGCAGTTCCGTCTGCAGTCCGGTATCGTGGTTAACCTGTAACCAGTGGTACAATGGTAGTTTTGATAGCAAGAGCTTATATAACCATATATGGTGAAGGGTGTATGGGTGAATTTAGAGAAGTATATTGTGAAATGCTATCCAAGCAGAACCTAGAAATTACCAGAGGTAGTCAAGGGAAAATAGAAGAATGCTGGCGCCCACATAATGGTTGGGATATGTCCAGAGGACAAAAAGGTGAGAAGAACAAGCCGAGGAAGACTTCTTACTTCATCCGAGGAAGACTCCTTACTTCATCAGGACGACCACCAGAGGGGGGCTGCGCAAGCGCAGAAGAGGCTGATGCCATAATAGACTGATGTGGCAATCCTTAATGCATATGTATTAGTTAATGATGTAATCTGTATTGAATATGTATTAGTTATGTAACTTTCAGGGTATAAATTGCGAATGGGATGTGACGAGGTCGAAGCCAGATTTGGGCGCGTGCCCCTGGTTTCCCAGCACTGCAATAAAGCACCTCACATAACCATTCCGGTGGTTATGTGTCAGTCCTTACGCTAACAGTTTGACGTTGGAAGGACCTTAAACCTCATCCAGTTCCAACCCCCTGCCATGTGCAGGGACAACTTCCACTAAAACAGGTTGCTCCAAGCCCCATCCAACCTGGCCTTGAACCCTGCCAGGGATGGGGCAGTCACAGCTTCTCTGGGCAATCTGTGCTGGTGACTCACCACCCTCACAGGGAAGAGCTTCTTCATAAGACCTCATCTCAATCTCCCCTATGTCAGTTTAGATGCAGCAGCCTTTCAGCTCACTTTTATAAGCAACATTTGCATCATGCAGAATACATACTTTATTTATCAGCGATGGACAAATATTCAAAGTTAACAAAAAATTCAGGATAGTTGAATTACTTGTGGTAACAGTTGGTGACAGCCACAGAACAACATCAGCTCCAGAGAACATCGATTGCTCACTGCCCCACTGGTTACTGGTGGAAAGCCATTGCCCGGAGCAGTTGCAGGGAACAACCTACAGCTATCAGGCCACTTTCTGCCTCCTGTGGCTGCTGCTGCTGGGTTCATTTGCAGGGATCACCTGATTTCCACTCAAAGCAACTCCTGAGGGAGGTGACGCTCAATCAGCATGTGCAGCAACATCTCATCTGTAACCAGCCTTTGTCTTGCTTCAGAAAGAGGAGAGCAAAGACAGAGCTGTTAGTGGAAAGTGTTTCCACACAGAGTAGTTTTGTCCTGGGTTCAGTTAACTCTGACCTGTAACAGTTAATTCTCTTCCTAGCAGCTGGTGCAGTGCTGTGTTTTGGCTTTAGTCTGAGAACAATGCTGATAGCACACGGATGTTTTAGTTGTTGCTAAGTAATGATTACCCCGATCAAGGACTTCCTCAGTTTCATGCTCTGCCAGTGAGGAGGGACACAAGAAGCTGTATTCCAGGTTCGTAGGATTCCCATGTACAAAGACTGGACACCAAACACAATATAAATAATAAAATGCTCTAGTCTATTTATTGTGTTATTAACGCAAAGCAAAAAAAAAAAAAAAAAGCGGAACAGGTTACATACATACTGACCCGTGGTTGCATGGGATACCACTGAGCAGGAGAAGGAGATGGAACATGTTGCCCGGTCGGAGGGGTGTTAGGCAGTGTGTTGTCAGGGTGTCCCCCAAATCAAAATGCGCATCTGGCCTTCTCACCTGTCTGTCGTTGCATAGGTCCTTATATCCCCCCTTGGGCTGGAATGGAAAATTGCCAGTTGCAACTTCAGCGCACACATGGCCAGTGTGTGAACAGATGTTTACTGGTATAAGACTCCCTTTTGCTAACAGTGGTAACTCCCTTATTTTCAAGGTTATGTTCCCACAACCCGTGCCAAAGAGTACTTTTCCATTATCTATTGTCACTGACACATGCCACCCTGTGGTCTGTGTTTGGAACATGCCGATATTTTGCCATCTGTACTACAGTTTTATATAATATACTGTCTATATTAGTGCTAAGAGACAAGGAATACAACATAAAATACATAAAACCCCAATACCTATTACCAGTAATAATATAACAGCCTTTCAAAGCCAGTCGCACCCCCATGTCCATCCCTGAAAGTGGTTCCACCCAGTGTTTTCTGCTAGGTGGCTAGTGAGGGTCTTTAACTTCTGTATTTGTGCATGTATTGAACTGAAGTGGTCACTTAAATTCATGCACCATAACCCATCTGTCTTCACATCCATGCTTATGTACTAAAAGCAAAAAAAACAATTGCTGTCCTATTTTGTTTTGCACAATCAAGGCAGCGAGCACTTTGGCTTCAGTTCTTCACAAACTGGTAACAAGTCTCCAGATGATATTGAGACAAGGGGGCACAAAATCACAAAATGGAATATAGAAACCTTTAGAATCAGTTTTAAGTAATGTTAAGTTTGATGGCTTTGTAACAGTAGCAATGGAAAATTATTGAGGTGGATGATACATAGAGAAAAAAATAGAGCACAGCTAGAGAACATACTGAGAATTCTCACAGGATAAATCGCTATAGTTGACATATTTTTAAGAAAAACAGTCTAGAAGAACAGGACACAGGGATAAGGAGTATCTGGATAGGAGGATTATTATGTCTCTGGTGCTAATGAACCAATTAAGCTGGTATGAGCATCTACTGCGCGTGCTTCAAAGGCTGCCAGAAGTGATGAAGATTGTTGGAAGAAGTAAACGACCCTCAGAGACCACCACCACAATTCTGTATGCATGTGGGGAACTTTCTGGAAAATGATGCAATCCATATGTAGCCTCATGAATATGTATGTATGCCCAGGGACTATATAAGGATGGCTTGTATAGCACTACTGGACACACATTAGGAGGAGCTATCCCCCATGTCTCCTGGCGCTGCAATAAAGAATACCTGCTTGTTAGCTTGAAAACTTTGTTGGCAAGTTTGTTCCTGGAGTTTTCTCTGAATCACATGGAGGAAAAGTAAAACAAAGAAAAGAGGTGATGTCCAGGCTTCAAAACCAAGATTTCACCAATGTGTTGGCCATATATAATGGGAGTCGTGGGAACCTGGAAATAGATACTGTTACTTACAAAGACACAGTCCGTGTCTTTCCTTATCCCCTTCTCTGCTTAAGGAGTCTTAAATCGCACAAGAGCAGATTCTTGACATTAGCCTTTGAGAACAGAAGATTCAAATATGATAGTTATTTATTATATTATTATTACTTATAATAGTTACTTATGCTAAATTTTGGTGGGTTTTTTTTTGTTTTTTAATTTTTTTATTGTGAGGGTGATGAAACCTGCTTTAGATGACCCTGCTTGAGCAGAGGATTTGGACTAGATCATCTCTTGTGCCAGTTGCAGGCTGCTTGGCCTGTCCTTCCCTCCTGGGTGGCTCTCTTATAACAGGGGAGGCCATTCCTCACATCAGGGTCTGGCATGACATGTGTCCCCACTGCTCAACGCCTGCTGGGCTGCAGCCAACAGCAGAGTTAAAGGTTCTTCTTGGTGGAAAACGCAGAGGCCAAACCAGTCTTGCCCTTGCCTATGGTAGGAGTCATTTGGCCAACCTCAGTCCTTGCACCTCATTGTCAATGCAGAGTTTCAACCTGCCTCACCCAGTAACAAGTCATTACTATGGCAAGGCACACACAGATTTACATTAGCAGTATAACTATTACAGGGTGCAGCAGCGCATTGAAGATGTTTGTGGCAGTGGGGGACCAACCAAAGAGAATTTCCCACCAGTTATGCTCTCCCACCTTCTTAATTAGTTCCATTGCCTGCTTTGTAACACTACCATCGTATTAGAATATTTCTGGCTTCTGCCTTAGCATTTTCTAGCAGCTGCTGTATATTTGAATGCTCTAACATCTCTTTTAAAAGTGACAAATCCATACAATAGAAAGTATAGTTTCTTATTAGCAACTGGATAGTAAATATAGGTGGCTTATACACAAAATCAGGTCCTTTAATAATAGCTACGTTGCATGCACACATATTTGAGTCAGTAAACACAGTCTGGTTACAGACTTCATTGATTTGCACGTGTTTACAGCAGAATTAGCTGTGATGACTGCTAAGTAAGCTATAAAAGTATTGATTGGAGAGGGCTCCATGCCTACAGCACTCATCATAGTACTTGCAGTTTGATGTAGACTTTTCAGTTGCCCCCAAGTTATGTTTTGCAGATCATTCCTTTTTCTCTTCCTCTATCTCATTCTGCTCTGGGTCTTTAAGGTCGGTTCCTGCAGCTGAGGCATCGGGTTCTTCAACTCATCTGTCCAGCTCATGGTATGGCTTGACAAACTTTGCAGGCAGCCACCATGGACCTGTCGGTACGAGGACACAAACATACCCCCTCCCCCAGGTTATCAGTTCCACTGGCCCTTCCCATTTCTGCAGGCCCAATACCACGTTTGCCTTTAAGCCACAAGGATTTACACCCATGGAAAATGAGGACTGAGCTGTTGACTGACAGTCAGGGCAAGACCTGACAATTTGCTTTTCTTGAGAATAAAACAGGTTAAAGTGTTTCTTTAAAGCAGAGGCATTCTGATGAAAAAGGAATGTTAAGCAACTGCAAAAGTAAACTGCACGGTGTTAACAGTCAAGGAGTCAGCTATGTCATTACCTGCAGTTAAAGGGCCAGGCAGGATGGAATGTGACCTACTATGACCAATAAAAACAGAGTAATTAATGCAGAAGCCAATGCAGAAGCCCTACAAGCCTCTGCTCTGACATCTCGACATGCCCCAACCAACTCGACAATGTCTGCAAATTCTTCCTCTGAATGGGGCTAACACAGCCCCGCAATACCCACCTGTACCCTCATATGCTAGCTGAAATAAAAGTGCAAGAGCAGCCCTGTGACCATCAGTCTGCTTTTGTATAGCGTTGTCCAACTGGTCTATAAAAAGCACATAGTGTTCCTGAGACCCCCCCCCAGCAAACACCCATGAAAGGAGTAGTCTTCCACCCCAGATCCAGGCACTTTCCTGCAGGCCCAAACAGTCACATGGGCGACTGGCTGGAATACCAGAGGGTTTAGATCTGAGGTATGAAGCCAAAGAGAAACCACACCAACCACAGTGACTGTCTTCAGTCTCTCTATATTTCATTCTATGAACAACCACTCCTCAGGCTGTTTCCCAGCCAGACCTTGCACCCATGCATGCAAACACTCCCTGGCCTGTTCAAGACCCAGGTGTTCTACCAGAAATTCTTCTTCTTCTTCTTTAATTATCCACATAGCGGGAACAGGATGACTTGTAGTTTTTTTATATCTCCTCCTTTCCTACTCTCCCCTTATCATGAGCTGCTTTGTCCAAGCCCAGCCCTGGTAAATCCCCTAATTGGCTTAGCTTTTCAATCACTTGTTCAATGGGGTTTCCTTGTTCTGATAGTAGTATATGTATAAGATACACCTTCCATCCCGATGGACATCCCTTTAAAAGTGTGTTCCGTGTCCCGGGAGTTACGGGCTGTTGCATATAAAGCTCAGGAGATCTCACTAAGACGGCTAGTTTCTTTAAGGAATTGGCAGGCTTGCCACAGAGTGGTCCACTCTTTAGGCGCAGGCGGACAGGCACCGTCATTAGCATGTCAATCTGACATACCCTCTCCAACTACTGCAAGCATGGTGACACACAGGGCGTCCCCTGAATCAAGATGTGCATCTGTCCTTCTCACCCATCCGTCCCTGCACAGGTCCTTATATCCCCCCTTGGGTTGGAGTGGAAAATTACCAGTTGCAACATCAGCGTACACGTGGCCAGTGTGTGAACAGATGTTTACCGGTATAAGACTCCCTTTTGCTAAAAGCAGTGTTAATTCCCTTATTTTCAAGTTTATGTTACCACAACCCATGCCAAACAGTACTATTTTTTGTGAGTTTCACCACAGACCATTATCTATTGTCACTGACACAAGCCAGGAGGAAGCAGAGAAAGGACACCTGACCCAAGCTAGCCAAAGGGGTATTCCATACCATAGCACGTCATGCCCAGTATAGAAACTGTGGGGAGTCACACAGAAGGCACAGATTGCTGCTTGGGTTAGGCTGGGTATCACTCAGCAGGTGGTGAGCAATTGTATTGGGCATCGTTTGAGTTAACTGCTGTTTTTTCTTCCTTCCACTTTTAATTTCATATTCCTCCCCTTATTATTTCCCTTATCATTATTATTATTGGTGGTAGTAGTAGCGGTTTTGTATTATACCTTAGTTACTGGGCTGTTCTTTTCTCAGCCTGTGGGGTTTCCATTCTTTCGAATCCCTTCCCCATCCTGCCGCAGCTTAAACCACGACAGTCCTTTGTGGTGTCCAATGTGGAGCATGAAGGTTTGAGATGAAAGCAGATCTGACCAAAGTGTGTCTAAAAGTATTAATGATAGCATTCATTGTTTCAGATTAATAGTCACTCATAACAATGTTGATTTATTTGCTCTCAGAGTTGTTGTGCTTGGTCTCAGTTTGAGCATGTCATACAGTACTTAGAGCCATTATTTGCTGTTTTAGTGTTTAGCGGCTGGGGGCCTTGGGCTAAGGTTCTTGCTTCACTGTACTTAATGGTAATAACTTGTAATACAATAGATTCATTGATCATGAAAATGAGCTGGCTTGCGTTCCCAGTGGTCATCATCTCTGTACTTTGGGAGGCATGTAATGGGAATTGTTAAATATTACACATCCATATTTTCCCCTCAGAGGGTCAACCTATGAAGAAGACATTCTCTCACATCCCCCACTCCCCCACCAGACTATTTACAGCAGCATTTGAGAATTCTGAAGGTTTAGGATGGTGTCCTGGTTTCAGCAGTAGCAGTCATTTTTCTCTTTCTTAGTAGCTGGTGCAGTACTGTGGTTTTGACTTTCAGCCTGGGAACAGCGCTGATAACATAGAATCATAGAATCATAGAATGGTTAGGGTTGGAAAGGACCTTAAGATCATCAAGTTCTAACCCCCCTGCCTTGGGCAGGGACAACTCGCTCTAAACCATATCACCCAAGGCCTCATCCAACCTGGACTTGAACACTGCCAGGGATGGAGCATTCACAACTTCCTTGGGCAACCTATTCCTATAACACCGATGGTTTTAGTTGTTGCTCAGTAATGTTTAGTCTGACCAAGGACTTTCTGAGTCTCATGCTCTGCCAGGGAGGAGGGGAAGCTGGGAGGAAGCAGAGACAGGACACCTGATCCAAACTAGCCAAAGAGGTATTCCATATCACAGCACGTCATGCCCAGGATGTAAAACTGGGGGCAGTTACCCAGAAGGGAGATCACTGCTCGGTCGGGCTGGGTATCGGTCAGTGGACGGTGAGCAATTGTATTCTCTTCCCTTGTTATTTCCCTTATAATTATTATTATTGGGGGTAGCAGTAGTGGTTTGTGTTATACCTTAGTTACTGGGATGTTATTATCTCAACACGTGGGAGTAACATTCTTTTGATTCTCCTCCCCATCCTTCTGGGAGCAGGGGGAGGAAGAAGGGGGGAAGTAAGCAAGCTACTGCATGGTTCTGAGTTACTGTCTGGGCTTAAACCAGGACACCTGTATCTGCTTCCTCCCAGCTTCCCATGCCTCTCCTCACTGGCAGAGCATGAGACTGAGAAAGTCCTTGATTGGGGTAAGCATTACTTAGCAACAACTAAAATCATCGGTGTGTTATCAGACTAAAGTTGAAAACACAGCACTGCACCAGCTACTAGGAAGGATAAAAATACCTGCTACTGCTGAACCCAGGACACTTTCACAGCACTACCCTACACAGAGAATCATCCTTTCTTTTTTTTCAGGATTTTCTGTGTGATTTTGAGCATGATTTTCAGCCTTCCAGGAGTTCAGAGAGAGAAAGAAGAGATTGAGCTTTGTTCCTTGGAGCAAAACGCAGAGCCTGGTGTTAGTGACTCACCTCCCAGGGAGCAGTTTGCTAATTAGGTGCCAAAATTGAATACACCTGTGGTTTACATAACTAGAGCTTTTTCCTTGGGTCATGCCTCTTTCTGTGGCTCAACACTGCTATCCAGGAAATGCCTCCCTTCCGACTGTGATTCATGGCCTGACATCTTCTGAGGAAAAAAACCCCAAACCACAACTCATAAACTCATTTTTAAATAAAAAGCAGAGATTGGGTTTTGGGCACTGAGAGAGGAGGATATGATGGCTGCATTCTTCCCATGAGAAGCACAGGGGATGGGGCATTCATCTCGACTATGGACAGCAACTTCAGTAGCCTCTGTCCAAGAGGAGAGAAATGCACATCAGCATTATTTTCCTAGGAAAAATGAGTAGCCTCCACATGGCTCCTACCCTCCCTGTCACCTCTTCTTTTAATTGTATTCCTATGTGCAAAGGGGAACCAACATTTGATTACATTCATGTGGGAGGAGAGGTTGTCCTAAGTCCCTGCCCTAAAATCTGTTTTGCCTATAATCTGTTTAATATAATAATACGATAGAGTTTTGGAGCAGGAATCTGTAATGGATGGGAATCTAGCTGGGAGTTGATTCCCTCTCATGACTTAGAACCATAACAAAGGATGTTGTTTACCACAGTGTATTCAGCAGAGTATATATGTTTGTGTTCATCATGACTGTTGTAAAGAGGCAGGAAAACACAGGTGTGCAGCTGTTCTATGACCTTCGTACTTGGCTGCACTGGGGCACCTGGCCAATGCTCTCAGAGTGGACAGCGGTGAGATCATGAGAAACTGCATGGTCAATTAGAGATCTGGCATAAAGCCGGTTGTTTTGATAAGGGTATAAAAGCAGGACCCTCTTGTGGCAATGGCAGAAGCCTCACCTATGGGTGGACACACTGCATAGGAATTTTCCCAGTTACCTGAGACCCCTAGCATTGGCTGCAACGGGGCTTCCCAGCTGTAAGTGTGGGCCTCGATTATGATTCAGTGGTAATGTTAGCATAAGAACTGACACATAACCACTGGAATGGTTATATGAGGTGCTTTATTGCAGCACTGGGAAACCAGGGGCACGCGCCCAAATCTGGCTTCGACCCCGTCACATCGCGTTCGCAATTTATACACTAAAAATTTCATAACTAATACATATTCAATACAGATTACATCATTGACCAATACATATGCATCAAGGATTACCACATCCGTCTATTACGACATCAGCCTCTTCTGCGCTTGCACAGCTCTCTCTGGTGGTGGTCCTGATGAAGTAAGGAGTCTTCCTCGGATGAAGTAAGTCTTCTTCATCTTGTCCTTTGCACCTTTTCGTTCTTTAGACATATCCCAACCATTATGTGGACACCAGCATTCTATTATTTTCCCTTGACTTCCTCTGGTATGCCTAGGTTCTGCTTGGGTAGAGTTTCACAATATACTAAATCCACCCATATACCCTTCACCATATATGATTATGTTAACTCTTGCTACCAAGACTGCCATTATAACATTTGTTATAGAGTAACCATGATACAAAACTACAAAGTTACAACATTTCCTAATATACAAAACCCCACTATTGATTTATAAATTTCTCAAATATAATAATTTCTACTATTTTTATATGATTATTTTATTGTAAAAACTTCGCCCTTTTCTAACAGTAACTGGTAATTTCTTCTTAAACTCTGTTCTTTCTATACAGTAATGATCTAATGCATTGCTAACTTTCTTTGGTACTTTACTTTTATACCTATATCTCTGATTTGCCTTATTGTACTTATTTGCTATATAAAGATATTTATCTAATTCTCATTAGTGTGCTTGCTTTTAGTGTGCTTGCTTTTAGTGTGCTTGCTTTTAGTGTGCTGATTGGCTTTAGTGTGTTTCTTTAGTAAACTCTGCATATTATACAGCTAGTGTGTGGTCACTTTGTGGCAGAACCTGTCAGCAGAATAGAATCACATCCTGGAATGCCTCCTTTTGTCTCTGTAACTATTTAAGATACAGTCAAACACAGTCTGCTATGAGACTGGAAGTCCAGAAAGGTCCATAAAGCGTTTATTTTATGGGTTACAAAATATGACCTGACTTCCTATCCAAATGCAAAGTAAAATGCAAAGTCCTGTCTGGCAAATTGAAAAGCAGCCAGAGCATGGGAGAAGGTGGTTCTTCCTCCTGGCTGGCATGGTGGGGTGGGAAATGGCATGGGGGCTCCCATGGAACAAGGACACAAATGAGTTGCTCAAGCCCAAGCAAGACCAAAGTCCTTTGGACAGGAGCGCAGAAACAGGCTCTTGGGCATCAGGAAAGTCCAAAACTGCTGGGCACTTCCCAGCTCAGTGAAAGCTGCCCAAGGCTTTTCTCAGTCTATTTAGGAGCCAGCATCCCATTTAAATTTTGGGGGATTTGGCCCTAAATCAGCTCTTATTTTGGAGAACAATGTTATAGCATTTAGATATTTTAGGCACATGCATGCAGCTGTGCATTTCTAAGTAAATGGTTGTGATATAAGACAAAACAGTATTTGAGTCATATATATGTAATTCTTTTTTGTACAGATAAAGCATTGATTTATAAACATGTAGAGTAGCTATGAAAAAGAAAGTGGTTTCATACATAAGCAAGCAACAAGGAAAACTGCTTAGAATAGATAATCTTCTACTGACCCCCAGAGTAGGGCATCGAATTCCTTTCTAGCTTGAATTTCAGTAGTACAAAGGTAAGGATGGAGAAACTGTGGACTGATAAAACTATTTTGCACTGCAGTCAGAAGGCAGCTGCAGAAAAACTAGTTTGGTACTTAGCTAATAATGAAGTTGCAATTGCATACCATGTCACTGCTCACTCCCCCCCCTTTCTTCCTCTCCCCCCCTTCTGGAGGGATGGAGAGGAGAATCAAAAGAATGGAACTCCCACAGGTTGAGATAAGAACAGTCCAGTAACTAAGGTATAACACAAAACCACTACTGCTACCCCCAATAATAATAATGATAAGAGAAATAACATGGAAAGAGAATACAATTGCTCACCACCTGCTGAGTGATACCCAGCCTGAGCTGAGCAGCCATCTGGGCCTTCTGGGTAACTCCCCCCAGTTTATATACTGGGCATGACATGCTGTGGTATGGATTACCCCTTTGGCTAGTTTGGATCAGGTGTCCTGTCTCTGCTTCCTCCTGGCTTCTTGTGCCCCTCCTCACTGTTAGTATTTTGCACATAGAAATCTCTCTCGTTTGCAATGTAAACGATGTAATGACTCTGAATCAGTCCATGTAAAGTTCATTTGGATTTCAGAAATTTCAGGTTTAGCAGTTCTACTTCTTCTGAAACCGAGTCCCTGTGTGGTGCCTTCTTGAGTACAGTGTATCCACAAGTTGACTTCTTTAACCTTTACCTCTGTATAGGTCGTCAGGAGCACTTTGAAAAGTCCCTTCCACTTTTCTCTCAGGGCTTCATCCTTCCACATCCTGATATACATCCCATCCCTGGTCTGAAAGTCATGGACTGGTATATCCAAGGGTGGAGGAGTGCAATGATTTAAATACTTAAGTAAAGATGCTAAAGTCTTTGACAGAGAAAGTAGGTATTTGGTTATGATAGCATCCTCCTTTACATTAACTTGATCCAATTTCTCTGTCCACATAGCAGGATGCAGCTTTCCACACAATTTCAAAAGGACTCTTTCCCTCCCTTATTCGCGATGTGACCCGAATTCTTAAAAATGCTATCAACAGAACTTTCATCCAACTCATCTGAGTCTCCTGAAATAATTTTGATAACTGCCTCTTTAATGTTTGATTCATTCTTTCTAGCTTTCCACTAGACTGTGGCCTACAAGGAGTATGTAGCCTCCACTGAATCTGTAAAAAATTTACAATCCCTTGACCTACTTTGGCTATAAAGTGAGGTCCATTATCTGATGATATCCCTTTGGGAATACCAAACCTGGGTATTATTTCCTTCAGTAGAATTCTCACTACCTTTTTAACCTTATTGGTGTAGCATAGGAAATCTTCTGGCCATCCAGAAAAGGTATCTACCAAAACCAAGAGATAGTTATACTGTCTGTATTTTGGTAGTTCAGAAGGGTCTATTTGCCAGTGTTCCCCTGAGGCTTGACCATAGCTTACTTCTCCCAGGGGTGCCTTCCTTATTATTTTAGGGTTATTCACACAGCATAGATGATATTGACACACTATTATATTTGCCATTTTTTGCATCTGAGTGTTAGCGTAAGAACTGGCACATAACCACCGGAATGGTTATATGAGGTGCTTTATTGCAGCACTGGGAAACCAGGGGCACGCGCCCAAATCTGGCTTCGACCCCGTCACATCGCGTTCGCAATTTATACCCTGAAAGTTACATAACTAATACATATTCAATATAGATTACATCATTAACTACTACATATGCATCAAGGATTACCACATCAGTCTATTGCGACATCAGCCTCTTCTGCGCTTGCGCAGCCCCCTCTGGTGGTCGTCCTGATGAAGTAAGGAGTCTTTCTCGGATGAAGTAACAAGTCTTCCTCGGCTTGTCCTTTTCACCTTTTTGTCCTTTGGACATGTCCCAACCATTATGTGGACGCCAGCATTCTTCTATTTTCCCTTGACTACCTCTGGTAATTTCTAGGTTCTGCTTGGGTAGAGTTTCACAATAGACTTCTCTAAATTCACCCATACACCTTTCACCATATCTGGTTATATAAGCTCTTGCTACCAAGACTACCGTTGTATCACTGGTTACAGATTAACCACGATACTGGACTGCAGACGGAACTGCAAAGTTACAACTCTTTCTAATATACAAAACCCCATTTTGATTTATAAATTTCTCAAATATAAACTTTTCAACTGTTCTATATGATTATTTTATCATAAAAACTTCACCCTTTTCTAACATTTCCCCCCTTTGAAAATACTTCACTTAGCTTAAGTAAGTATTTTCATTCTCTTAGGTGGCTGTTTCCTGATAAGTAGGAGAAGGTGTGGGGTATTTTGGATGTTCTTTAGTTACTGGTCCTATGATTCAATGGGTCCATGCACTGCTTGGGGCTATTTCTTTCCGGATACAAAGATACATCAGATATAGCATTACAAATACAATCAGTATCACAATTATAGTTTGCACGAGGGAACGGACCCAGGTGAAGGTCCAAACCATCAAAGAGTGCTCCGATACAATCTTGTTGAATATATTCTTTTTCTTTTTCCATTTCTTGTTCAACTTTGGTCAACTGAGAAATATCGTATTCTATGTCTGCAGTTACATTAGGAATATGAACACAACAATGGTCTATTCTGTCTTTCAAATATTCAGAAATACCATGTTCTTTAAGTAGTAACATGTCCAATGCCATTCTCTATTCTGCCTTGGTTAGGCCGCATCTGGAATATTGCGTCCATTTCTGGGGCCCTCCGTTCAAGAAGGACAGGGAACTGCTTGAAAGAGTCCAGCGCAGAGCCACAAAGATGATTAAGGGAGTGGAACACCTCCCTTATGAGGAGAGGCTGAAGGAGCTGGGTCTCTTCAGCTCGGAGAAGAGGAGACTGAGGGGTGACCTCATCAGTGTTTACAAATATGTAACGGGTGGGAGTCAGGAGGGTGGAGCTAGGCTTTTTTCAGTGATATCCAGTGATAGGACAAGGGGCAATGGGTGTAAACTGGAGCATAGAAGGTTCCACGTTAACATCAGGAAGAACTTCTTTACTGTGAGAGTGACAGAGCACTGGAACAGGTTGCCCAGGGGGGTTGTGGAGTCTCCCACATTGGAGATATTCAAGGCCCGCCTGGACAAGTTCCTGTGTGATGTACTCTAGGTTACCCTGCTCTTGCAGGGGGGTTGGACCAGATGATCTCTTGAGGTCCCTTCCAACCCTTGGGATTCTGTGATTCTGTGATTCTGTTCTGCAAGGTCATTTCAGTTGTTGCTTGTAACTGTAAGTTCAAATCTCTAAACCCTTTCTTTGTTATTTTAGCTAATCTTTCTGTTTGATTAATTAGATGATAAATCATTTCCCTATTTCGATATGATGCCACCTGAGCAAATAAAGATTCCATAGCCCATCCTACTGTAGTTCCTGTGGAGGGTTCCTGTCAAGTATCCTCATTATCTACATTTCTTTTCATTCGAATTTGTAAAGTTTCCAATTTGCCTCTGAATGGTGATTTCTTCCATATTGGACAAAGTGTGGGTAATCCCAAGGTGATTTCCTTGACAAGACCATCTACAAATAAATGTGTGGTCCAAGACCCGTCACTTGCAGCCCAAACAAAATGTCCTATACTATGTATATTTGTAGACTTACAATTTACTTCAATTTTATCATCATTTAAGGTTTTGCCTCCGCCCTCCAATCTTCGACATGCACATACTGCTATCAAAGCAATTTTTACTGTTGGCAAGTCAATTTTCTCTAAATCCGAATCACAGTCAAAAATTTTTATACAGTTCCACCACGGGACTTTTGTAACTTCCTCCTGTGTTGCCATGAATGGGATATTCTGTGTGGTATTTTGTTTTCCTGTCCATTTAAGGCACCAAGTGTTTCTCCCCCATATTGAAATTTCTGCAAAATGCTTGTTGACCAAACACTGTCCCAACTTTCGTTCAAACCATTTTTGTCTTGACATTCCCACTCTATTTTTTCTCAAGGTTTTAATGTTTTCTTAGCTTCGTCATATGCACACCATCCCACATTTTTAAATTGTCCGATTGGTGAATAGACATAATTTAATAACTTCTGACAATCCTTACGATCCCCCGGACTTTTCCAATTTTGTCTGACATATACTGTCTGTTCCTCCTGTACAATTTTAGTTACTTCTTTACACACTGTTTATTTTCAATTTCTGGGAGTGGAAAGGTTATTATTCCCCATTCAGTTGTTTCTCCTGCTGCTTTGGGTATTGGTAAACATGATGTTATCTTATTTGTATTCTGCATTTTTGCAAAATCCTTAATCAGGCCTATCATTAAATTTTCCTCAGGATTTCGACAATACGATCGGATTATTTGTGTTGGGTTCACTGATCTTTTGGTTCTTTTTCCTGTAACTTTAATCTCACTGTAGCCGATTGCAGATTTGTGATTTGCTTTTATTCCATATCTTTCTGCAGGGTTGACAATTAATATCCTCTCTGCATATTTTATACTTCTATTTGTTTTGACAATGCATTGATATCTTCCCTGGTCTTCAAAGGTTAAGTTTGACAATTTTAATTCCACTTTCCTTACATTTTGGTTCTGCCCATAGAGTCTATTTTTAACTTCACCTTTCAACTTCCATTTACCCTGCAGTTGAGCTTTATGTTTCTTACTGTCAAAGATAAGGTCTAGATGCTGGGGAAGATTATCTACCTTTTCCCAAATTACCCTTATTGGCACTGATCCTACCAGAATGGTGTCTGTGAACTTGCAGGTCAGGATGGCATCTTGTCCTATGGGTCGTATCAGAACATTTCTTTTCTGAGGAATTCCTAGGATGGGAACAATCGTCAGATTTGTTAATGACCAAATGTCAATCAGAGTTTTATAAATTAATCCTGACATTTTATTTACATTTCAGTTTTAGTCTCATAGTATTCAGTGCCTGTGTTTCCCAGACCTTTGGGACCTTTTCATCTGTGTATAATGTGTTCAAGAATTTACCTCTTCTACCTTTACTGCAGTGAACATTGTTGACAATACTTGATAAGGTCTGTCCCACCATTCTTTTAATAGTTCCTTGTTCCAGTTTCAGATGTATATTTGATCTCCTGGTTGAATGTCATGTACCGGATTCTTCAAGGCTAGTGGTCTGTTCCGCACCAGAGTGCTCCGCAGTCGAGCTAAGGTTCTACCAAGAGATTGTACATAATTATCAACATCTTGATTCCCTTTAATATGGGTATTAAGATTGGGTTCTGGTGCCTCATATGGTTTTCCATAGAGGATCTCATAAGGGCTTACTGACATTCCATTTCTGGGTTTTACTTTGATTCGTAACAGAGCTATAAGTAATGCTTGTGGCCATTTTATTTTGGCCTCTTGACATATTTTACTAATTTGTCTCTTTATTGTTTGATTCATCTTTTCTACCTGTCCACTAGACTGGGGCCTCCAGGAGGTATGTAAATTCCATGATATCCCTAATAGTTTACTAACTTCTTGTACTATGGTTGCAAGAAAGTCTGAACCCCTATCTGACGATATTCTTAAAGGGACTCCAAATCGTGGAATGATTTCTCTAAGCAATCACCATTTCCTTTGCCTGATTGGTGTGACACGGAAGGGCCTCCGGCCATCCAGAAAAAGTGTCAACCCCTACTAGTAGATATTTGTACCCTTGTACTTTTGATAGTTCCACAGTATCAAACTGCCATTAATCTTATGGTTCCTCTCCTACCGTAATTCTTCCCTCTCAACTTGTCTTTTTACTACTGGATTATTTTTCAAACAGATTTCACATTTCGAAGTTCTTTCGGATTAAAACAAACCCTTTTATTTTTCTTTCTTTGCAAAGTCTGCGTTGAGTTTGGTTGTGTACACAATTGCCAATTATTGTTCCTTTACATTCATACATGGTGTGATAGACTAGTATTTGAGAGGTTACTCTCCCTCGTCTAGTTGTGGTAATGCATTCATTACAGTCGTTGCTTTTATCAGCCGCCGCATTTGCCCATATGGGCCCAAGCAGAACCATCGCCAAAAGAGGTCCAGTCAGGATCATAGTGCTCAGCAGTCACAGCCCCAGGGGTTGCAGCCCTTGGCAGACCCTTTCAGCTGCAGCACTGATTCCCTCCGATCTTGCCCTCTCTGGCAGGTCAGAGCTATATTTCCCGTCGGCTATTACGACAATAATATTTGATCCACAACAACTGTTACAACGGGGTTATAATTTCACACCGAATGCAAAAGAACTGTAATTGATTTCTCATTTGTTGCCCTCAGATCCTGTACTAATCTATGTTCACCATTTTCAAAAATAATCACTGCATCCAATTTGGTCAATAAGTCCCGTCCTAAAAGGGAATGGGACATTCCGGTACATATAGAAATCCCTGTGTTAATTCCTTCCCTCTAAATTGCAGATCTAGGGGCTGCAAGAATGGCCGTTTTTCCTCCTTCCCTGTCGCTCTCACAATTGTCCTAGTCTTTTCCCCTAACTTCCCATGTAAATCATTTAAAACTGAATCCTGCTGTTTGTTTCCAGATGTCGAGGTTTAACCCCAGCCCCAGACAGCTTTTCACTCACTCCCCCCCCCTTCTTGCCCTCCCCCTATTCCCGGAGGGACGGAGAGGAGAAACAAAAAGAATGCAACTCCCACGGGTTGAGATAAGAACAGTTTAGTAACTAAGGTATAACACAAATCACTACTGCTACCACCAATAATAGTAATGGTAAAGGAAATAACAAGGGGAGAGAATACAACACCTCATCAGCAGGCGACCAATAACTCACCCCCCCATCCTGACCAACCACCGACCGATATCTCCTCCAACCCTGCAGTCCACCTAGCCCTTCCGGGTAACTCTCAGTTACATCCTGGGCATGACGTGCTGTGGTATGGAATACCTCTTTGGTCAGTTTGGGTCAGGTGTCCTGTCTCTGCTTCCTCCTGGCTTCCCCTCCTCCCTGACAGAGCATAAGGCTCACAAAGTCCTTGGCCAAACCAAAACATCATTTTTATCAGCTTTGTTCCCAGGCTGAAAGTCAAAACACAGCACTGCACCAGCTACCAAGAAAGAGAAAAAATGACTGCTAGTGCTAAACCCAGGACACCAGATGACTAAATCTCCAGGTGAGAAGGTTACTTTAACATACAGAGGTCCTTCGGTTCCAATCCCCTGTCTTAAAGGTTCAAGCGCTGCACTGGATGCCTGAGACTGAACTTTTCCTTCTTGTACTCCCCTTTGGAGAGTTCTATTTGAAACTGAGGTAGTAGGGAGATCTACATTTTGACTCCCCTTACTTTTGCAATCACTATCACTCTCAAGATCACTGTTGCTATTGTCTTCCTCCCCCCTTTCTCCAGTTGTTACCGGCGGGGCTGACAGAGCCACTGCCAAATCAAGATTATCATCATCCTTCTGGTGCTGCAAAGTAAGACCCCCATACACTTTTTCTCAGCAACACATCCCTTACACTGTTCATTTGTGTTTGTTTTAACAACCATTATTCCACAAGATTTTTGCTATTCCTCATTATTCCTTAAGGTAAAGAAAAGATCTACATATGGTACTTCATCCAATTTTCCTTCCCTTTAACAAAACAAGATCAACTGCAAAATAGTATTATATCGTAGAGTTCCATTTTCAGACCATTTCTAGGGTCTTAAACTGGAGTCATTGTCTCACCTGACTTACAAGTGCATTCTTGCATTCCTGCCATGCACTTTGCATTCCTGTCTCAGATTCTTTTGCCTTTATCTTTGCTTTCCAAATTATTTAGCAAATGCAATAGCTCTTCGATTTGCCTAGATGTAAAATGGTGTGCAGTCTTGAACAGATTTGTGCAATAGGAAAACTGCTTCCTTCTCCAGTCTTCTCCAACGGAGGCAGTAGCAAAGTTCTGTAATGGTTTTGCAGGGAACTGTCTAAGATCTGTCTTACAGAATCATAGAATAGTTAGGGTTGGAAAGGACCTTAAGATCATCCAGTTCCAACCCCCTGCCATGGGCAGGGACACCTCACACTAGATCATGTCACCCAAGGCTCTGTCCAACCTGGCCTTGAACACTGCCAGGGATGGAGCATTCACAACCTCCTTGGGCAACCTATTCCAGTGCCTCACCACACTAACAGGAAAGAATTTCCTCCTTCTATCCAACCTGAACTTCCCCTGTTTCAGTTTGAACTCGTTACCCCTTGTCCTGTTGCTACAGCCCCTAATGAAGAGTCCCTCCCCAGCATCCCTGTAGGCCCCCTTCAGACACTGGAAGCTGCTCTGAGGTCTTCACGCAGCCTTCTCTTCTCCAGGCTGAACAGCCCCAACTTTCTCAGCCTGTCTCCATACGGGAGCTGCTCCAGCCCCTGATCATCCTCGTAGCCTTCTCTGGACTTGCTCCAACAGTTCCATGTCTTCCATCAACATCATCTTCATTAGGAGGAAGAATAGCTTTCACTTTGAATTATCCTGCCTTTGCATCTCAGGTTGGAAAGGTGCCTGGATGCTGTAGCTGCTGGTTTGCCCTCCAGAGTTGCACACATGACATTAACATCTTCCTAGGGTTTCATCGTCTACGTAAGTGCTTTTTCTACATTGATTTGCTCTCCCTTCTCCAAGGACCACACTCTGCTTTTTTCTGGTGTGCCCAGGAGTATTTTTAGATGATGCAAAGTTTTCCCTTTGAAACAGACAGTGTATAGATTGCGCAAGGGATTGGTTCATTAGCATTGCAGAGGGAGGAAGAGGGTGAATTACAATGTCTGAGAGAGCTCTGCAGGATGAATGCTGTTCTAGAGAAATAAATGGTTATTAGTGAAAACTTCCAATTTATTCTTTAAAACATTATCCATCCAGCAAGGGATAATAATTACTATCTCGGTTATAGACAGTTCCTTGAGGCTTTATCGTACTGAATCACCAAACCAGACACCAAAATCTGTTGCTAGAATCAGGCTGGTTTGGGTTGGACCGTAAAGCTCATCCAGCTCCAACCCCTGCTGCAACGAGCACGGGACACCTTCCACTAGAGCAGCTTGCTCCAAGTCCCTGTGTCCAACCTGGCCTTGAACACTGCCAGGGATGGGGCAGCCACAGCTTCTCTGGGCACCCTGTGCCAACACCTAGTGCCCTCACAAGGAAGAGCTTCTTCCATGTATCTAGTCTCAATCTACCCTCTTCTGGTTTAAGGCCATTATGGAGGGAATGAGGGGTTTCTTGCTGTTACAAGGAGTCATATCCCATCATCTCATGGTGTGTGATGCATGGATTCACTGTTTATGCACCCAAGGAACCCAATTTGTTTGGTTTGGGGTACCAGCCATTGCTAGATGTTGTCCCCTTTGCCTCATGAATTACTTGTCCAAACACCACTTTGTAGTACTGTTTAAATACTAGAATTAAATGCCAAACAGTTGAACAAAAATCTGTTACTATTTTCTCTGCCAAAGTGTGCTTCTTCTTTATCTTCTCTTTCTCTGCTGTTGACAGTGACCTCTCTGGAAAGAAGCCTTCGATCTCTGGGGACCTCAAACGACACTCAAGAGCTGCAGGATGGACTGTGAGTCTCTTTTGAGTCAGTGCAGATCTCTCTTTGTCCCAGCCTTTTCACTCTTTCCTCATCTATTCTCACCCCATCTTCTGCCTTGTTTCATAACTGGACCCTTTTTTGTCCTTTCTATAAATGATTAATGACGGTAGGATATGCATTGATCATATCAAGCTTTGCTTGTGCTGGTTTCAGATGACAGAGAATGGTAGGTAGGTAACAGGAAGTGATGGGCCACAGTGAAAGAGGGTTTTCTGTGGCTCTGTGTGTGTCGCTGTCCTTTGTTGTTCATTGTTCTTTGTTGTTGTTGGGGTTATTTGTTTTTAATGTGAAATCAGAGTTGGATGCAGTGCTAGTTTTGGTATGGATGGAGTTAATTGTCTTCGTAGTAGCTGGTATCGGGCTGTGATTTGAATGTGATTTCTACTGGAAACAGTGCTGATAACACAGGGATGTTAC
>NW_026900925.1:0-2520 GCF_033783945.1 Neopsephotus bourkii | reverse complement strand
ATGTCCTGGGTTTAGCAGTGGCAGTCATTTTTCTCTTTCTTGGTAGCTGGTGCAGGGCTGTGTTTTGACTTTCAGCTGGGAACAAAGCTGAAAAACAATGATGTTTTGGTTTGGCCAAGGACTTTGTGGGCCTCATGCTCTGCCAGGGAGGAGGGGAGCCGGGAGGAAGCAGAGACAGGACACCTGACCCAAACTGACCAAAGAGGTATTCCATACCACAGCACGTCATGCCCAGGATGTAACTGGGAGTTAGCCGGAAGGACTAGGGTGGACTGCAGGGTTGGAGGAGGTATCGGTCGGTGCTTGGTCGGGCTGGGGGGAGAAGTTATCGGTCGCCTGGTGATGGGGTGTTGTATTCTCTTCCCTTGTTATTTCCTTTATCATTACTATTATTGGTGGTAGCAGTAGTGATTTGTGTTATACCTTAGTTACTAAACTGTTCTTATCTCAACCCGTGGGAGTTGCATTCTTTCTGATTCTCCTCTCCGTCCCTCCAGGAGTAGGGGGAGGGCAAGAAAGGGGGGGGAGTGGGTAACAAGCTGTCTGGCTGTGGGTTAAACCACGACAGTTCTTTTTGGCGCCCAACGTGGGGCACGAGGGGTTGAGATAACGACAGATCTGACCGTCACAATGCTGATTTATTGGATCTCAGAGTTGTTCCTCTTGATCTCACAGCTTCAGAATGTTGTAACTTACTTAGAGCCGGTATTTGCTGTGTTAGTGTTTATCAAGTGTGGGGCTTGGGCTAAGGTTCTTGTCTCACTGTACTTTATGGCAATGACTTGTAATACGGGCGAGCTCCAGCAGCAGGGCGGGACGGACGTGGCCGTGGACTGGTACCTGGCCCTCCGGCTGCTCTTCACCGTCCTGGCCCTCGCCCTCGCCTCCGTCTGCGTGAGGCTCTGGGGAGCCGAGGGGGGGCGGCCCCGGGAGCCGGCGGCTGCTGAAGCGGCCCGGGAGAGCGGCCCCGGGGACCAAGCGGGAGCGGGACCGGAGGCCGCAAGGGGACGGCTGCCGGTGGAGGAGGTCGGGGCGGTCGAGGAGCGGGAGCAGGCGGCTGCCGAGCAGCGGGAGAAGGCGGCGGAGGAGCCGAGCCCCGCGGAGGAGCCGAGCCCCGCGGCCGAGCCCAGCCCCGCGACGGCCGAGAGCATTCCCCGGAAGCCGCCCGCCGAGCCCCAGGAGGACGCAGGAGACCCCGCAGCATTTCCCAGCAAGGCAGAGGAGGAAGAGCTGGACTCAGGAAAAGAGAAGCTGGTGGTGGGAGAGCCGGCAAGCACAGCAGCTACACCAGCCCCAGTGACAAGTACAGCAGCATCGCTTGAGAGTTCTGAAGGTTTTGAATGGCCTTTGGGTACCCTTGGGACCTGCCTGCTGATTGTGATGGTGTTCACTATGTTGGCACACATGCAGAGTGTGTTTTACCCACCACCATTGTGTCTGATCCCAAAATTTAAGCAGAGTCGGGTTTGGGTCTTGTCTGGGGTTAGACAACAATATGGGAGGACCAAGAGGTTTTCCCCAAGGCTGGACAGCCATGAGTGGCAGGGCGTGTGGGACAGTATGGGCAAGTATCTAGTCCACTGGGCCCCTCCAGTGCTTTGGAAACATTGGAGATGGAAGGACAACGAATTATTTTGAACCTGATGGGACCATGACCCTTAAGGCCAACAGAGCAGAGATGCAACATCGAGATGGACTCATGATCGAGGGGTGGACCTAACAATGGACACTACTGCCCAGGTTATTCATGTGTGTGAACACTGCACACAGCCTCTCCTGCTCTGAAAGACTGTTACAAGAGATGGAGCCTGGCATCATGGACCAGATGGACTCAGCAGCTTTATAGGGACTGGGCCATGCACTACGATGAGAGTGCACTTAGATAAGAGTGAGGGTATATTGAAAATGTGGGATCTGAGCATGACGTGAATGGTATGGAATAAGGGGTGGATAATGTCCTGGGTTTAGCAGTGGCAGTCATTTTTCTCTTTCTTGGTAGCTGGTGCAGGGCTGTGTTTTGACTTTCAGCTGGGAACAAAGCTGAAAAACAATGATGTTTTGGTTTGGCCAAGGACTTTGTGGGCCTCATGCTCTTCCAGGGAGGAGGGGAGCCGGGAGGAAGCAGAGACAGGACACCTGACCCAAACTGACCAAAGAGGTATTCCATACCACAGCACGTCATGCCCAGGATGTAACTGGGAGTTAGCCGGAAGGACAGGGTGGACTGCAGGGTTGGAGGAGGTATCGGTCGGTGCTTGGTCGGGCTGGGGGGAGCAAGTTATCGGTCGCCTGGTGATGGGGTGTTGTATTCTCTTCCCTTGTTATTTCATTTATCATTACTATTATTGGTGGTAGCAGTAGTGATTTGTGTTATACCTTAGTTACTAAACTGTTCTTATCTCAACCCGTGGGAGTTGCATTCTTTCTGATTCTCCTCTCCGTCCCTCCAGGAGTAGGGGGAGGGCAAGAAAGGGGGGGGAGTGGGTAACAAGCTGTCTGGCTGTGGGTTAAACCACGACA
>NW_026900924.1:0-2503 GCF_033783945.1 Neopsephotus bourkii | reverse complement strand
TTTGTCGTGGTTTAACCAATGCCAGACAGCTTGTCCACTCCCCCCCCCCCCTTCTTGCCCTCCCCTATTCTCGGAGGGACGGAGAGGAGAATCAAAAAGAATGCAACTCCCACGGGTTGAGATAAGAACAGTTTAGTAACTAAGGTATAACACAAATCACTGCTGCTACCACCAATAATAGTAATGATAAAGGAAATAACAAGGGAAGAGAATACAACACCTCATCACCAGCCGACCGATAACTCGCCCCCCAGCCCAGTCAAGCACGGACCAATACCTCCTCCAACCCTGCAGTCCACTCTAGCCCTTCCGGGTCACTCCCCAGTTACCTCCTGGGCATGACGTGCTGTGGTATGGAATACCTCTTTGGCCAGTTTGGGTCAGGTGTCCTGTCTCTGCTTCCTCCCGGCTCCCCTCCTCCCTGGCAGAGCATGAGGCCCACAAAGTCCTTGGTCAAACCAAAACATCATTGTTTTTCAGCTCTGTTCCCAGCCCGAATGTCAAAACACAGCACTGCACCAGCTACCGAGAAAAATGACTGCCACTGGTAAACCCAGGACATTATCCACCCCTTATTCCATACCATTCACGTCATGCTCGGATCCCACATTTTCAATATACCATCACTCTTATCTAAGTGCACTCTCATCGTAGTGCATGGACCAGTCCCTATAAAGCTGCTGAGTCCATCTGGTCCATAATGTCAGGCTCCATCTCTTGTAACAGTCTTTCAGAGCACGAGAGGCTGTGTGCAGTGTTCTCACTCTTGAATAACCTGGGCAGTAGTGTCCATTGCTAAGTCCACCCCTCGATCATGAGTCCGTATCTATGTTGCATCTCTGCTCTGTTGGCCTTAAGGGTCATGGGCCCACCAGGCTCAAAATAATTCACTGTCCTTCCATCTCCAATGCTTCCAAAGCACTGGAGGGGCCCGGTGGACTAGATACTTGCCCATACTGTCCCACATGCCCTGCCACTCATGATTCTCCAGTCTTGGAGAAAACCTCTTGGTCCTCCCATATGGTTGTCTAACCCCAGACAAGAACCAAACCCGACTCTGCTTAACTTTTGAGATCAGACAAAATGGTGCTGGGTAAAACACACTCTGTGTGTGTGCCAACATGCTGATCCCCATCACAATCAGCAGGCAGATCTCAAGGATACCCAAAGGCCATCCAAAACCTTCAGAACTCTCAGGCGATGCTGCTGTACTTGTCACTGGGGCTGGTGTAGCTGCTGTGCTTGCCGGCTCTCCCACCACCAGCTTCTCTTTTCCTGAGTCCAGCTCTTCCTCCTCTGCCTTGCTGGGAAATGCTGCGGGGTCTCCTGCGTCCTCCTGGGGCTCGGCGGGCGGCTTCCGGGGAATGCTCTCGGCCGTCGCGGGGCTGGGCTCGGCCGCGGGGCTCGGCTCCTCCGCCGCCTTCTCCCGCTGCTCGGCAGCCGCCTCCTTCCGCTCCTCGACCGCCCCGACCTCCTCCACCGGCAGCCGTCCCCTCGCGGCCTCTGGGCCCGCTCCCGCTTGGTGCCCGGGGCCGCTCTCCCGTGCCGCTTCAGCAGCCGCCGGCTCCCGGGGCCGGGCCCCCTCGGCTTCCCAGAGCCTCACGCAGACGGAGGCGAGGGCGAGGCCCAGGACGGTGAGGAGCAGCCGGACGGCCAGGGACCAGTCCACGGCCACGTCCGTCCCGCCCTGCTGCTGGAGCTCGCCCGTATTACAAGTCATTGCCATAAAGTACAGTGAGACAAGAACCTTAGCCCAAGCCCCACACTTGATAAACGCTAACACAGCAAATACCGGCTCTAAGTAAGTTACAACATTCTGAAGCTGTGAGATCAAGAGGAACAACTCTGAGAGCCAATAAATCAGCATTGTGACGGTCAGATCTGTCATTATCTCAACCCCTCGTGCCCCACGTTGGGCGCCAAAAAAGAACTGTCGTGGTTTAACCACAGCCAGACAGCTTGTCCACTAACCCTCCCCCCCCCCCCCCCCCCCCCTTCTTGCCCTCCCCTATTCTCGGAGGGACGGAGAGGAGAATCAAAAAGAATGCAACTCCCACGGGTTGAGATAAGAACAGTTTAGTAACTAAGGTATAACACAAATCACTGCTGCTACCACCAATAATAGTAATGATAAAGGAAATAACAAGGGAAGAGAATACAACACCTCATCACCAGCCGACCGATAACTCGCCCCAGCCCAGTCAACAAGGCCAATACCTCCTCCAACCCTGCAGTCCACTCTAGCCCTTCCGGGTCACTCCCCAGTTACCTCCTGGGCATGACGTGCTGTGGTATGGAATACCTCTTTGGCCAGTTTGGGTCAGGTGTCCTGTCTCTGCTTCCTCCCGGCTCCCCTCCTCCCTGGCAGAGCATGAGGCCCACAAAATCCTTGGTCAAACCAAAACATCATTGTTTTTCAGCTCTGTTCCCAGCCCGAATGTCAAAACACAGCACTGCACCAGCTACCGAGAAAAATGACTGCCACTGGTAAACCCAGGACAGC
>NW_026900923.1:0-25138 GCF_033783945.1 Neopsephotus bourkii | reverse complement strand
TCCAAAAGGCATGCGTGTCTTAGTGCCGTTTTTCTTCTACATTTATCCTGTAAAGTCATACATATTCATATTCTATCCCCGCTTCGTATTATAATGAGCTAAAAGGCTCTCCACACATGCGCAGTGCCTCCTGCTGGTCTTGGGCAGGGGTCTTCAGATGAAGTAAGTAGTCTTCCTCTTGTGGGTAGGGGTCTTCAAGATGAAGTAAACGAGTCTTCCTCAGGCTTGAACTTTTTACCTCTGGTCCTCACGCATGCTCTTTAGGAGCTGGATGGGTCTGGTCTATGTCTAACTGGTTTAATGAGCTATTCCTTTCGTTAGGGAGCTTTATCTTAGTACTGCCTGATAAGGCATCTGCTGAGCTTGTCAAGCCAGCTATGACTTAAGCAGTACTCCTTGTACAACCCCCCCTATTCTCCTCATTAGGAGGTTCTGTTCTGGTACTGCCTGATAAGACATCTGCTGAGCTCGTTAAACCAGCTATGACTTAATCAGTACCCCCTGTA
The DNA here is from genome assembly GCF_033783945.1 of Neopsephotus bourkii. Classification (NCBI taxonomy): domain Eukaryota; kingdom Metazoa; phylum Chordata; class Aves; order Psittaciformes; family Psittacidae; genus Neopsephotus; species Neopsephotus bourkii. The sequence goes on along the minus strand of NW_026900923.1, from coordinate 24,632 downwards.
CATTTTGTCTAACCCCCTTGTACAACCCCCCTGTACACAATAGGCCACAGCAGTTTCAATTCCCCCCTTTTCTATAACATAAGTAAATTCTTTTACTTAAGAGATACCCAGGTGCCTTCAATGGATTTGTGAAACATATTCGATACACATTGGATTAAGCATGGAATTGTCATTAAGACTAAAAGAACTACAGCCAGAATCCAAATCCCTTGTTTGATTAACTCCCTAATCCACCCTGTAATCCCAAACCCAATTCAACCAATCATCCAACCCTCCATCAACTTGCAATTTCTTCATGTTTTCCTGTAGGTCTTGTAATTTGGCATAGATAGATTTTGAATGGTCTGTTAAGTTCATACAACACATACCTTCAAAATCTTCGCATCCATGACCATGGGCTAGTAAGAGAATGGCCCCAAATCTTTAATGTGGGGTCATATTTAGGGCCTAATTGGTTAATAGATCTTTTATTCCTATGAAGGTCTTCTCGTAGGGTTTGGATTACATGTTTTTTGGAAGCTGCAAACAAGGACAATTTTCCTAAATAGCATGGTCCCCCATGCGGCTTAGAGGGTATTCCTGGCCATGCACGGTCTCCGCATATCAAGAAGTAACCTGGGGGTAGTGCCTTAGGGGTGATAACATCATATGGGAGTGAAGGAGAAGACCCAAGACAATATGAGGTAACATTATGATACTAATCTTTCCTACTAGTCACTTTAGTTTCTGGAGTTTCATCTGACCAAGAATTGAATGTTATACAGCTCTGATTACTTTGGTCAGACCCCAGAAGTCGGAGTTCCTGAATTGGGATGGTTGAACGATTTAGTCCTTTTATAATTCCTCTTGTATGAACAGATGCAACTGTCCAATCGCCTGAAGTTCTCTTAACTACTCTAGTTACTATTGTAAGGTTCAAGACTGAATCATTCTTCACCCATCCATACTTAGATAAGGAACTCCGATTAAACACGTTTGGAATGGGTTTCCTACTTGTGTGAGTGATAAACAAAAATCAGTAACACCAGTTCTATTTGCCCAAGTAAGCTAAACATTTGTCTCTACCTAATAATGGTAACATTTTGTCAAGACTTCGTGAGACCCCTAGAATCACAATTAATCCTCTAATTATTTTCATCATTCTTCGACCTTTCGCTGGTTATAATTGCAAACAAGAGAAAAGTATTAAAGCTTTAAACAAGAAGGTTAAAAATATCATCAATACAGTCTTATCAATTTGCAGTGTTACTTGTTATGAATTAGCTTTAGTTTCAATTCATTTTCGGTTTGGATTGCTCTCCAGGGTGTCTTCGGGGCTTTCTTAACTCGAGTATGATGAATCCAGGCGTTCTGTTCCTTAATCTTGATAGCTGTGAATGTAGTTAATAACGCCTGGAATGGCCCTTTCCACCTTGGCTTGAGATCATCATCTCCTGTAGGTTTGAAAAATCTTACATACACATAATCTCCAGGCTGTATATTATGTACCGAGCTGTCCAACCCTCTGCTTCGAGTTCCAGCCACATGTTTTTCAATTCTAGTAAGCTGCTTTCCTAACTCTATTATATAGGTGTTCATGGTTTCTTCTCCCGCTTGGGGAGACATTCCCTGTTGAACCCCATATGGCCTTCCATATAAAATTTCAAAAGGACTCAGTCCTTTTCGTGCTCTTGGTTTAGTTCAAATTCTCAACAAGGCCAGTGGAAGGGTTTGGGGCCAAGGTAGCCTGGCCTCCTGGCCCAATTTCACAATTTGTTGTTTGATTAAATGATTTATCTTTTCTACTTGTCCACTTGATTGTGGATGATAAGGGATATGAAGTTGCCAATCAATTCCAAGATATTTGCTTACTTGCTGTACCACATTTGAAATAAAATGTGTCCCTCTGTCTGAAGATATTATGGCTGGAACTCCAAAGCGTGGTATTATCTCCTGTAACAGTATTTTGGTCACTTCTCGTGCCTTTGCACTCCTAGTTGGAAAGGCTTCTGGCCAACCTGAAAAGGTGTCAGTTAATATTAAAAAGTATCTATACCCCCCTTTTCTCGGCAGTTCCGTGAAATCGATTTGCCATTGATGTCCTGGTCCATTACCCTTTCCAATTTGACCCATTTTGAGCTTGGGTATAATTTTGGGATTTGTCTTAAGGCACTGGCGAGTTACCTGTTGAATGGTGGCATATAATTTTCTAGCCATAATGTTGCCTATTAAATGTTTATGTAAGGTTTTGGCTCCTCAGTGTGTTTTCTGATGTTCATTCTTTACTAAAGACCATAACATTGATAAGGGAACAATTACCCTTCCTTGTGGTGTGTTGGCCCACCCTTCTTCATTGACTATTCCATTTGGATCTGCAATCAATTTTTGATCTTCCTTATTATAATTTGGCTTACCTTCTAAGGAAACTTTCCCATCAGGGATCAATGCTCCATCAGTTGGTACCTCACCTTTTGCTGCTTCTTTTGCCTCTCTGTCCACCAGCTCATTTCCTTCTTCTAATTCAGAGCTCACCTTCTGGTGTGCTTTGATGTGCACAATTGCCACCTTCTCAGGCAATTGGACTGCTTTCAATAGTCTCAATATTTTCTGTGCATGTTTGATGTTTTCTCCCTTGTGAATTTAACAGTCCTCTCTCCTTCCAAATAGCACCATGCGCATGTACGACTCCGACTGCATATTTTGAGTCTGTGTAGATGTTCCAATCAATTCTGCTTTCTGTGCGGAAGTGTTTATAGGCAAAGGTCCAGATTCTGTTACCTCTTTGCAGGTGGTAGTGAATCAGGTTTCTGTGTTATCCAAAGGGATACTCCTCAAATCTGGACGACTAGGATAGGCATCCTCAATGGTTTCCAGGCAATCATGGTGTACAGGTTCTCCTTCATTACCACTGAGGAAAGAGGCTGGATTGATAATGTTAGTTACCACAATTTCAACATTATTCTGCTCTATCATAATGGCTTGATACTTTAGAAATTTCTGAGGAGAAAGTCAGTGTCCACCTTTTACTTCCAGTACAGCAGACATTGTATGAGATATCCCTGGAGTCCCAAGAAATTTAAGAGGCTTACCGTCCAAGCCACACAAATTTCCGGGTGGCAATTAGGATGTTGTCCACATACTGCAGTATTCTTCCTTCCTCCGGTGGGGCTTCCCATGATTCTAAGTCTTTGGCAAGTTGTTCTCCAAACAAAGTGGGACTGTTTTTAAATCCCTGAGGCAGCACTGTCCATGTGAGCTGAGTTTTGCGCCCACTTTTGGGGTTTTCCCCTTCAAATGCAAAAATTTTCTGACTGGCTTCATGGAGAGGGAGGCAAAAGAAGGCATCCTTTAGATCTAAAACAGTAAACCAAGTTAGTTCTGGAATGAAGCAAGTCAGTAGCGTGTATGGATTTGCTACCACCGGGTAAAGATCTTCAGTGATCTTGTTGACAGCTCTCAAGTCCTGTACCACCCGATATGATCCATCAGGCTTACGGACTGGTAAGATAGGGGTAACTGCAATTATTGGACAAATTCCCTCCCTATCTTCTTTTCTTAGAGGGTATTGTTTAATCCTAACTGGTTGTTTTCCCTCCTTGAGCTTAATCTGTATCGGGGGTGCATTTCTGGCTTTCCCGGGTATGTTTGTAGCCCATACTCCCAGGAATACTTGATCTAATATACCTTCCCTAACCTTTTCTTCTGTCTGGTGTGTGATCAGTTCTAAGCTTAACATTTCTATGTATTGCTGATCATTTACTTTCAAGGTGATCTTGCCTTCTTTGAAGGTAATAGTGGCCCCCAGTTGTTCCAATAAATCTCTCCCCAGGAGAGCCTTTGGGGCATTAGGCATATATAAAAATTTATGAATGTCCCATTGCTTTCCCAATTGATATTTCAGTGGCTTACAAAAATATGCCTTTTCACTTTGGCCAGTTGCCCCTTTTACAGTAACACAGTCTCCCCCTACAGGTATCAATGCCTTATTCAAAGCCGAATATGTTGCCCCAGTGTCTACTAAAAATTCCACTTTATTTCCTCTAGTCCATAGTTTTAATGTAACCAGTGGATCCGCTAGGGAGGATTCCCCAGGTCCCTTGTCAGCCTAGTTCCAATTCAGCCACCGGAGCCACCCCATGGCACTCCCTCCCCCGCAGGGCAGTCTCACTTCCAACGTTTAAAACTCCCCACAGCACACACACACCGATCCGGTCCCATAGGAGAAGAATCCACTTCCCCCACCTTTGCCCGACATTCCTCCTCCATCAGTTTCAAAGCACTTCTGTCCACATTTATTCAACAACCCCTCAGTCCCGTCTGTCAACATGTCTGTTCCCACTTGTTTACCTGCCCCAGCACCCATCCCGTGCTCAAACACAGGAGCTGCGCGAGCTCCCCTCCTTTCCACTTGGTTTCCTTTTTTTTTTTCCTCACAGTTGCTCCCCCTGCTCTGCAGAGGTTTCAGATGCCTGCCGCTGCAACAGCACTTCTGGTTTAACCCTTTCTTAACTCTGAATGTGAATGTGCTGCTTGTCGCAGGTGACAGCAATCTCCTCCTCCTTATCAATATCTGATAGGACAGATACAGAGGGTGCTTCTCTCAGAGGTATGTGATACATAATTTTCCTATTTATAACTTTCAAACATCATTCCCCTATATCCCAGGCCAAACAACATCTCTCCAGCTTAGCTTCCAGTTTTTCCTTGTCCTTTTCCAGAGCCAAAATTAGGGATCTGGCAGAGCTATATTAATTTCACATTCTGCCTGCCACTCCGGGTGATCTCCCACAGTGAAAAACATATCTGTATACAGCACTTAATCCCATTTTCATGGCAACCTCAAAACCAACATTCATTGTAACAACGTATTATAATTCAGAGTTCCATTTTTAGGCCATTTCTCCTTATCTTCCAAAGTGTATAAAGGCCACCATTGGTTACAATATTTTATCAATGTTTTCTTGTTTACCGAGCCCCCAGAAGACTCTCACAGTTCTTTCCAGCATGCCAAAATGTAAACCAATGGGCTTTTCTTCAGAATTCCCTTGTTTTGACTGGCTCCCATTTCAAACAACCTTTTACAAATCTCTACAGATTCTCTTTCCCAGTGCTCTGCAAATGCACTTAAAAAATATGAGAACACCTACACACGAATTTTATGATATTCTCAGGGGGTTCAGTAAAATGATACCTTTGGGCTCTGCAGATCAACTACCCTGTTGTTAGATCACAGTTTCGGTTCCATCAAAATTTACACTGTCCTAGTGTCCACGGCAGGTTCCACTATTCAAAAGTTATTATGCACCCATATGTGAGGCTACAAGCCTCTGGTACCGAGTGTAAAGTTCAGGTCTCAAGAGTAGGATTATAGACATTAGAGGCTATACTTCTGTTATACAGCCACTGGGGCGCAGAGGGAACTCTTCTGAACACCCCCCCCCCAGTAGCAACAGTTTACTTTTGTCTACTGCTCCCCCACCGCTTAAGCACTGTAATCTTTAACAGCAACGACAGACATATTCGCACACAAAACATTTAGACACAACACAAAAGACACTTTGTCCGTCCCCGCCCGCTCTCCTCGCGGAGAACACGGAACTGCGGATCGGGACGCCGAAACACAACACAAAACAAAAACACTTTGTCCGTCTCCGGCCGCTCTCCTCGCGGAGAACACGGAACCGCGGATCGGGACTCCGCACTCGCTTCGTAGCTACGCTACGTCTCAGTCACACAAACACAAACCACTTGCACTCGGGATCCCCCACACTTACACCAGTTTACTCACCACCACATGCCGCTTGCACCCTTCAGTGAAACCTGGAGCTCGATTCAGCCGCTCTATCGGCGGGCTCCCTTAGCCCGGAGCTCCTTTTGGATTCGTCCCATACAAACTGCTGCTCTATCAGCAGACGAATCCCTAGACTCACCCGACCCACCACCAGGGTCGCTAGCGGCCGCTCTATCAGTCGGTGAGTCCCTTGCTTGCAAGCCCTACCTACCAAGGGGACAGCGCTCTGCGCCAGACGTCTCTGAGCACCTTACCAGCAGCCCCGGCCACGCGTACGTCTTACAGGCCTTTACAAGTCCTAGGACAATTACAAACCTAAATTCCAAGCACACCGTTTCTCCACAGCCGACACAGGTTGTTGTCTGTCCCTGCAGTGAGCGGACGAGGAGTGCAGCCCCTCCAGGCAAGTGGCCTGGGGCGCCTAGGAGGTCCGCCCCTCCGCCGATCCTGCAGCCGAACAGAGATCTCCTGCCTGGCTCGCCAAATTGATAGCGGAATAGACTCCACAACTTGGTTAAAGTTGTAAAGTAGGTATGCTTTATTCAGCTGAAGACGCACGGGGGATTGGTCCTCCAAAAGGCACGCGTGCCTCAGTGCCGTTTTCCTTTTACATTTATCCTGTAAAGTCATACATAGGTATTAGGTCGCACAATACGCCTATACATATTCATATTCTATCCCCGCTTCGTATTAGAATGAGCTAAAAGGCGCTCCACGCATGTGCAGTGCCTCCTGCTGGTCTTGGGCAGGGGTCTTCAGATGAAGTAAGTAGTCTTCGTCTTGTGGGTAGGGGTTTTCAAGATGAAGTAAAGGAGTCTTCCTCAGGCTTGAACTTTTTACCTCTGGTCCTCACACATGCTCTTTAGGAGCTGGATGGGTCTGGTCCATGTCTAGCTGGTTTAATGAGCTATTCCCTTCGCTAGGAAGCCTTATCTTAGTGCTGTCTGATAAGGCAACTGCTGGGCTTGTCAAGCCAGCCATGACTTAAGCAGTACTCCTTGCTAACCCCCTTGTACAACCCCCCTGTACACAATAGGCCACAGCAATTTCAAGAAGGATAATATTATTATGTAAGCAATTTGACAGGATTTTTAATATTCTACTTGGCCATGCCATAGCCATGTTTTTTTCTGCAGTAGTGATAAGTCTCAGCACAACTTAAAGAATTTTGGAAGAGCTGTCTTCAGCAATAAGTTTCTTTTTTTTTTTTCTTGAACCATACAGCTTTTAATACAGTACATGTTTCATGAAAATGGCATGTACTGAAGTGTGTATCTATGTAGTAATGCAGCTCTAAACACATAAGCACCATCACATTCCAACACAAAGAAGGATGTGGTTTTCCTCCTGTTCCTGATGTCTGGCAGGAGTAATGGGTTGGAAAAGTAGTAAAAGAAAAAAAAGTAAATTGGCTAATCAGCAGTCAGTGTAGAAACTTTTTTATTTAGGTGCCCATTACACTTTTTTTTTTTTTTTTTGTCAGAACTATAGGTTCTTGTGATGGTATCAAGTGCTAATAAAATTTGAGACCAATTCTAATGAGACCTCAGGGCACCTTGTTGTAAATGCAAAACTGTTCAGTTCTCAAACTTGTTCTTTCTGCAAGCCCCACCCCACTGTACATTGAAGTTGCTCTATTTTCAAGAATGTTATATCCAAATTTTCCAGGTGTTCTGTGTTTTGGTTTGAATATTTTTTTTTTTTTTTTATGTGAAGAGAATTGTGTGGCTTGTACTAGAAGTATTCGAAAGCATATGGAAACCTGACTGCAGATATTAAGTGGGTCTCAAGATACAGGTATTGCAGTTGACTGTTAGAAATTTCTGGAATCTTACTGGTAGGAAATCTGTAACTAAGAAATGGAAGCTTTCTGAAAACTCTTTTCTTCTTAGTAGATAGACTTAAAAACTAGGGGGAGAGGAGCCACAATTCTTAGCTTCTGACACTTTTTTTTTTTAATTGAATACTGGTATGTAGCTTTTTGCAGATGAATTTTAGGTGGTAGGTTTAACTTTTCAGTGCTTGTATCTATTGAGCATTTTCTGTAATCACTTGTGAAATCACTTATACATTTTTGAACTAATTGTTGTTTTCAGGTGATACATGAACTTTTAATCATTCTAATTTTATTTTTTTTTCTGCACTGGTGGTGATCTGTCACATTTGGAGCCTTATACATTGTCTGCAGTTCAGCGTATTGTCCACGTTTTTACAGAAACTGTTGAAATTTTTCTGAAATTTTTAGAAGTTTTTTTTAATTTGACAACTTAGCTTGCTCCTGAATTCTGTGTGAAAAGTCAATGTCTGAATGTAAGGAAAGTCTAATCCAGTTTTGTTGTTTCCCAGTAACTCTATTGGTTAAAATCACTGAATGAGTGTCCTGGGTTCAGCAGTAGCAGTCATTTTTCTCAGTCTTAGTAGCTGGTGCAGTGCTGTGGTTTTGACTTTCAGCCTGGGAACAACACTGATAACACCAATGTTTTTAGCTGTTGCTAAGTAATGTTTACTCCAACCAAGGACTTTCTCAGTTTCATGCTCTGCCAGGGAAGAGGGGAAGCTGGGAGGAAGCAGAGACAGGACACCTGACCCAAACTAGGCAAAGGGGTATTCCATACCACAGCACGTCATGCCCAGTATATAAACTGGGGGAAGTTACCCAGAACGGCTAGATCACTGCTTGGGTTGGGCTTGATATCGGTTGGCAGGTGGTGAGCAGTTGTATTCTCTTCCCTTGTTATTTCCCTTATCATTATTATCATTGGTTGTAGCAGTAGTGGCTTTGTGTTATACCTTAGTTACTGGACTGTTCTTATCTCAAGCCATGGGAGTTACATTCTTTTGATTCTCCTCTCCATCCCTCTGGGAGTGGGGGTGGAAGGGGAGGAGTGAGAGAGAGGCTGAGTGGCTGGGCTTAAACCATGACAGTTTTTTGGCACCCAAGGTGGGGCTCAAAGGATTGAGGTAAAAACAGATCTGACCAGAGTGTGTATAATCATATTTGTGATAAGCATTTATTGTTTTGGATTAATAGTCACTCGTCACAGTGCTGATTTATTGGCTTTCAAAGTTGTTGCTCTTGATCTCACAGTTTCAGCATGTTGTACCTTACTTACAGCTGGTATTTGCTGTGTTAGCGTTTATTGGCTGGGGCCCTTGGGCTAAGGTTCTTGTTTCATTGTACTTTATGGTAATGACTTGTAATACAATAGAATCATTGATCATGAAACTGATCTGTCTTGTGTTCCCAGTGTGGTCACCACCTCTATACTTTGGGAGATATATAATAGAAGTGCTTAGCAATTACATATCTTTTTTTCCCCTCCTCGGGTGGTCAGCCTATGAGGGAGACATTCCCACACACCCTAGTGACAAGTAAAGCAGCTACTCAGAGTCTGACTACAACAGATAACGCAGCTATTCCAACTCCAAGCACAGCAGCTACACCAAATCCAACGACAAGTACAGCAGCTACTCAGACTCTGGCAGCAGCAGACAGCACAGCTACTTCAGTTCAAGCACAGCAGCTACACCAGCCCCAGTGACAAGTACAGAAGCACCATCTGAGAGTTCTGAAGGTTTTGAATGGCCTTTGGGTACCCTTGAGACTTGCCTGCTGATTGTGATGGGGATTACCATGTTGGCACACATACAGAGTGTGTGTTACCCACGACCATTTCATCTGATCTTGAAAGTTAAGCGGAGTCGAGTTTGGGTCTTGTCTAGGATTAGACAATGATATAAAAGGACCGAGAGATTTTCCCCAAGGCTGGACAGTCATGAGTGGCAGGGTGTATGGGACAGTATGGGCAAGTATCTATTCCACTGGGCCACTCTAGTGCTTTGGAAGCATTGGAGATGGAAGACAGCTGTATGGAGCCCCCAAAGATAAGTTGCAGAAACTGCTGAAGGGGAGGGTGAATTATTTTGAGCCTGGTGGGCCCATGACACTTCAGGCCATCAGAACAGAGATGCAACATAGAGATGGACTCATGATCGAGGGGTGGAGTTAGCAGTTGACACTGTTGCCCAGGTTATCCACAAGTGTGCACACAGCCTCTCCTGCTCTGAAAGACTGTTACAAGAGATGGATCCCAACATCATGGACTGGATGGACTCAGCAGCCTTGTAGGGATTGGTCCATGCACTAAGGAATGATCTCTCTCTCTCTCTCTCTCTCTCTCTCTGGATGTATATATATATATGAGGTAAGTGTGATGGTATATTCAAAATGTGGGGTCTGTGTATGACGTGAATGGTATAGAATAAGGGGTGGATACTGTCCTGGGTTCAGCAATAGCAGTTATTTTTCTCTTTCTTAGTAGCTGGTGCAGTGCTGTGGTTTTGACTTTCAGCCTGGGAACAGCACTGACAACACCGATGTTTTTAGTTGTTGCTAAAAGTAATGTTTAGTCTGACCAAGGACTTTCTGAGTCTCATGGTCTGCCAGTGAGGAGGGGAAACCGGGAGGAAGCAGAGACAGGATACCTGACCCAAATTAGGCAAAGGGGTATTCCATACCCCAGCATGTCATGGCCAGTATATAAACTGGGGCCAGTTACCCTGAAGGGCTAGATTACTGCTTGGTAGGGCTGGGTATCGGTCGGCAAGTGGTGAGCAGTTGTATTCTCTTCCGTTGTTATTTCCCTTATCATTATTATTATTGGTGGTAGCAGTAGTGATTTTGTATTATACATTATATTTTGTACTGTTCTTATCTCAAGCCATGGGAGTTACATTCTTTTGATTCTCCTCCCCATCCCTCTGGGAGGGGGGGAGGAAGCGGGGATCTAAATACTTTCAAATATTACATAAATTGGGTAATAACTCCTGAGAAATATAACATTTATAGCTTTTATTGAGAAGGTAGAGAACAACTTCTTTGTGGCAGTATCAGTATTATAGATAGGATTTTTTTTTTTTTTTTTTTGTAGTTCAGGGTCTGTCATATTCCTAAATATTCTAGCCATCTTTTCGATGAAAAGTTCTATGTGCTTGTCAGGTGGTCCGGCCTGGATGCAAAATTGCTTTATGAAACCCTAAGTTTATAGTATCCCCTATTATAGTAGCAGTTTGTTTTATTTTTGTACACTGTACTTGCTTTACAATCTGCCATTAGCGAAGGTTTGATTAGTTAGTGTCTAGAGCATTATAAACCACTATTTGGTGTTAGTGTGATTTTTCAGGGGTAGAAATGAATCTTTTAATAAAGATAGGAGCATACCAGACTTTTTAACATATGTTGATAAGGCTTTCTCAGACCCTCTGCTCCTTTCCCGGACAAATTCAAATATTGTTTATTGCTACTGCCGCTTAGTCAGCCAAGCATCTGTAGCTGGCAGCTGTCCTCATGAAGAAGGCCCTAGCAGATTAAAACTCCTAAATTGCTGATTTGCATGCTGGATGTTACTGTTTGTCATCTTCTGAGTGTCTTTCATATATGTTGTTTCTTAATGATAAAGAAAAGAGAGTGTGCTTAGTAATTAATAATTAGTAAGATGGATTTTATTTCCTCACTGTATTTATGACTTCCATGGTAAATTTAGGCTTGTCATTTAATACCTCCACTAAGGGACTGTCTATGTGAGGACGGTTTGTTTCCAAATTAAACTATTGCAACTGAAACAGGTCTTCTCCCATTGTGATGCTGCTACTTCAGTAAAGGTGTATTCATAATAGATTGGTCTGTTCTGGGCTACAAAGTTAAAGCTGTATTACTAGATTGGTAACAATTTATGCTAGTATAATAATTTCAGTGGTACAGAAAAGCTTGTAGTCTTACTAAAAGATACACAGTGTCTTTCTGGCATTGCCTAGGCTTTTTTTGTGTGCAGTCTTTCTACACAGAAAGTGAAAACAGTCAAGTAAGACAGCAGGATGGAGGAGAGCAAGAGTGTAAATTGATTTCTCTTCTGTCTTTCAGCAAGTCAAGTTCCTGCCCCAGGATGTGACTTCTAATAGAAAGGTGGCATAGTGCTAGTATTTGAGGCTGCAGAAGTTGACTCCAAAACCCTATTAAGTGAGGTTCTCAAATGTAGTCATGACAAGCCTTATGATTACATATGACCATGAGAAGCAGATGAATTTGAAAGTGTCCAGACATCTGCAACTGTGAACTAGTAACTAATAAACTTCTCTCATTAAATGAAGCTGCAGATATCTTAAGCTGTCAAACTTGAATTGAGCAACTAGTCAAACCCAAGAAAGCTGTGGACAGAAGCTGGTGAGTTACAGTTTATCTTCCCTCATTGTTATTAGGATATAATCTGTAGCCTGGTCTCAAACTACGCATTATGTCACTGATATTAAGGAATGTCATCACTGTTAGGTGAACACACTGCCTATGTTAATTTACTGTGCTGGAAATACCAAGTAATCTCTCTACAGAGGAATCATAGAATCACAGAATAGTTAGGGTTGGAAAGGACCTTAAGGTCATCTAGTTCCAATCCTCCTGCCATGGGCAGGGACACCTCGCACTAAACCATGTAAAACTATATTTGTTAAACTTCTTACCCCCAGCCCAAGCACTAGATACAAAGTTGAGCAGCACTTAGTCAAGAAGGAAAATGTTGTATTCATTGCATTTCTACGTACTGTCCTCAAACTACATGTTTCTTAAACTACTTTTTCAAGACAAAATAAAATGTAACTGTAAACTTCTGTACAAATCTTTGTCAGCATTGTATTGTCAGCCCAAATTATGGACTGTTCCTTTTTACAACAATGGCACAGTTCAACTGTAGTTTAACATTTTCCCAGAATTTACAGCGAGTTTGACCTGTGATACATAAAAGTACATAAATATATCAATCATGCTTGGAGAGCAGTAACAATTTTCTTCTGTTTACTCTTGAGTGTGGCGGAGAGCAATACAAATGTTTAAAATCTATAGTTAAAGTTCACAAGTTAGGAGCTATACCTTAAAAAAAAATTAACGAGACTATTACTTGCTACTTGGAGCAAGTCACTGGGGTTGCTCCTTTTAAATTATCAGGCAGTCTCTTGTAGGAGGAAGCCGTTCAGTAACCGCTTATTGCACTCTGTGTTTAAATATCTTCTGGAAGGGTGAATTTGGGAGTATCCTACTAACAAGTTAAAGACATTTATGGGGATAAGTAAAATATAGTTATACTTAATGCCAAGCATTGCTAGGATTCAGATGGAAAACCAGTACTATACAATACATAAAATTTATTTTTTTTCCTTTTACGATTGTAGAAAATACATATGCCAACTCAACAACAATCCAGGGAACAGAACACCATATTAAGAGAATTTTTTGGTAACATAGGGTACTTTGGTGGTTCTTCATAAAGGTGTGTGTTTTGTCACTTTCCCTCATATAGATACTGGTAAAAAAGAACTAGTCTCTGCTTTTTAATATCACACATTGATTTTTTTTTAACTGTGTTTTTGTACAGATTGTGCTTATAAGGATTTTTTTAATCTTTAAAATAAAAATATTCTTGCTGCATTGCTCTGTAGTGGGATCATTGTGGAGACAGTGTTCTCACAGGAGAATGGATAATTGGTACATGAACTCTGAATAATCCTGAAAGATACAGCAAGGCCATGAGAGGCCTGAGGAAGCTTAAGCAAGCAAGATAAGAAGCTGGAATTCACTGAGTTATGAGAATTGTGGACTATTAGCAAGCTTTCGAGGTCAAGTTCTCACACCTGTGCTTAACCAATTGTGTGTTAGTCACTAAGGGTCTTCAAGACATGTATCCAATCATAATATGCCAAATCACTGTAAGTGCATGTAAGCAGTAGTATATAAGGAGTTAAGGCTTTACAATAAACGGCTTTGGTTTGATCATACTGATCTCTGACTGAGTCCATATTTTTTCTATGACAGATCATAACAGTGGCTCTAATTTTAAAAATATTTCCAGGTCTGTTTTTTGTGCAAGTCTTTGAAAAATAGACTTTTAAGTGTAATGGAAACATTTCCATGACTTCAACAGTCTACTATAGAAGTTAAACAATTTCCACAAAGAGACTGCAACTTGATATATACTTTGCTGAATGCATGATAACTGGACAGGGAAAGTTGTGGTGGATCCTACATCAGAAAAATATTGATTGTTTATTGCCTGAGCTGCCATGTAAGTTAGTTAACATAAATGTTCTATTTGCAGTAGCCTTTAGCATAAACAATGTCAGGGTATAAGAAGTGTCCTTTTAAAAATAGTTTGGGAAGACCAGATTATTGGCTCTTTTAAAAACATGACACACTAACTTTGTTAGCGTAGGAACTGACACATAACCACCGGAATGGTTATATGAGGTGCTTTATTGCAGCGCTGGGAAACCAGGGGCACGCGCCCAAATCTGGCTTCAGTCCTGTCACCTAGCATTCCCAATTTATACAGTATCCAACACGGATTACATCATCAATCACACGTATGCCCTACATCAGTCCATTGCGACATCAGCCTCTTCTGCGCTTGCGCAGCCCCCTCTGGTGGTCGTCCTGATGAAGTAAGGAGTCTTCCTCAGCTTGTCCTTTTCACTTTCTGTTCTTTGGACGTGTTCCCACCATTATGTGGAGGTCAGCTGCCCTCCTATTTCCCCTTGACTGCCTTTTGGTATACCTAGGTTCTACTTGGATAGATTCTTACAATATACTTTTCTAATTTATCACTTATACCCTTCACCATATACAGGTGTGTTACTTTCTAGGTTCTACTTGAATAGAGTCTTACAATATACTTTTCTAATTTATCACTTATACCCTTCACCATATACAGGTGTGTTACTTTCTAGGTTCTACTTGAATAGAGTCTTACAATATACTTTCCTAATTTATCACTTATACCCTTCACCATACAGGTGTGTTGCTTCCTGCTACCAAAACTACCATTGTATCATTCGTTATAGAATAACCCTGGTATGAAACTACAAAGTTTCGACAGAACCATTCTACTGATTTATGGATTTCTCAAATAATCATTTCTACCAGTTTTACATATATAACTACTCTATCTTTTCAAAATTTTCACTCTTTTCCAACATTTCCCCCCTTTGAAAATACTTCACTCAACTTAAGTCAAGTATTTTCATTTTCTTAGGTAGCTGTCTCCTGATATGCGGGAGGAGAGGGGGGCCTTGGATATTCTTTAATTACAGTCCCTATAATTCGATGAGTCCATGCATTGCTCCGGGCTGTTTCCTTTCGAATACAAAAATACATCCGATATAACATTAAAAACATGATCATCATTGCAACTACAGTTTGAACGGATCCATCCAGTAAGGTGAAGGCCTAAACTATCAAAGAGTGCTCCAATCCAATTTTGTTCAATATATATTTTCTTTCTCCTTCCGCTTCTTGTTCCACTTTGGTCAGCTGGGAAATATCATATTCTATGTTTGCAGTTACATTAGGAATGTGAACACAATAATGATCTATTCTATCCTTTAAATATCCACAAACACCATGTTCCTTAAGTAACAACAGGTCTAATGCCATTCTGTTCTGCAAAGTCATTTTAGTTGTTGCTTGTAATTGCAAATTTAAATCTCTGAATCCTTTCTTTGTCACCCTGGCTAATCTTTCTGTTTGGCCAATTAGCCTGTCAATCATTTCTCTATTTCGATATGCAGCTATTTGTGCAAATAAAGATTCAAAAACCCACCCTATTTTAACCCCTTTGGAGGGCTCCTGCCATGTGTCATTATCATCATCATTATTTCTTTTAGTTCGAATTTGCAGGGTTTCTAGCTTGTCTTTGAATGGTGACTTTTCCAAACTGGACAAAGAGTTGGTAATCCTAGGGTGATTTCTTTGACTGGGCCTCCTATGGATAGGTGAGTAGTCCAGGTTCTATCACTTGCTGCCCAAACAAAATGTCCTATACTACACACTGTAGAATATTTACAATCTTCATCATCACTTGGGACCTGTATTCCTTTTCCTCCAATTTTTATTCCCTGGCATGCACATCCTGCCATTAAAGCAATTTTAATTGGAGGTATTGTGATTTCCTCAGGGTCCGTATCACGATCTAAAACTTTGGTACAATTCCACCAAGGAACGTTTTTGATAACATCCCAACTAACCCTATTTACAGCAAATTATCGATGTCTATATTCTCTGCTACATTTTGCTTTCCTGTCCATTTAAGGCACCAAGATGTATTTCCGATATATTGAAATTTCTGCAAAATGCTCATTGACCAAGTTGTGTCCCAGTTCTGTTTTAAACCATTTTATTTTTCTTTCTTTGCAAAGTCTGTATTGAGTTTGGTTGTGTACACAATTGCCAATTATTGTTCCTTTACATTCATACATGGTGTGATAGACTAGTATTTGAGAGGTTACTCCCCCTCGTCTAGTTGTGGTAATGCATTCTTTACAGTCGTCACTTTTATCAGCTGCGACATTTGCCTATATGGGCCCAAAAAGAACCATCACCAAAAGAGGTCCGGTCAGGATCATAGTGCTCAGCGGTCACAGCCCCAGGGGTTGCAGCCCTTGGCAGACCCTTCCAGCTGCAGCACTGATTCCCTCCGGTCTTGCCCTCTCTGGCAGGTCAGAGGTATATTTCTTGTCAGCTATTATGACAATAATATTTGATCCACAACAACTGTTCCAACAAGGTTATAGTTTCACACCAAATGCAAAAGAACTGTAATTGATTACTCATTTATTACCCTCAGATCCTGTACTAATATATATTCACCATTTTTAAAAATAATCACTGCATTCAATTTGGCCAATAAGTCCCATCCTAAAAGGGAATGGGGCATTCAGGTACATATAGAAATTTGTGTGTTAATTCCTTTTCCTCTAAGTCGCAGATCCAGGGGCTGCAAGAATGGTCATATTTCTTCCTTCCCTGTGGCTCCCACAATTATTGTAGTTCTTTCCCCTAATCTTCCATGTAAATCATTTAAAACTGAATAGGTAGCCCCTGTGTCTATTAAAAGTTTTACTTCTTCCTCTCCTAATTGTATTTTTACAAGGGGCTCTTCACTTCTCACCCTGTCTAGTCAGCTTTGGTTATCAAACTCTCCTAACACCATCGCCTTAGCTGCATCAGATCCCATAAAAGAATTCCCTGGAGACATAAATTGTCCTCCCCTAAACGGACATTCATTTTTCCAGTGTCCTTCCTGTTTGCAGTATGCACATTGATTATATCCTAACCCGTCTACATTCATTCCCACTTTTGGATTACAAAATCCTCTTCCTCTAGGGTTAGAGAGATGCTGTTCTCTCCCCTGGGTTGCTGCCAACAAATTATGCTGCTGATTGTTTTCAGGTAAATAAATCTCCAGGTGAGAAGGGTACTTTAATGCACACCGGTCCTTCTGTCTTAAAGGCGCAAGCACTCCTCTGGACGTCTGAGCCTGCACTTTTCTTTTTATTTCCCCTCTGTCGAGTTCTATGCGAGACTGGGGTAATAGGGAGGCTTGCTTTCTGATCTCTTTTACACTCGCAACTATCCAGACTCTCGAGATCACTATCACTCATCTTCTCCCCCCCCTTTCTTCATTTAATGCTGGCGGGGCTGACGGAGCGGCTGCCAAATCCAAACTTTCAATATCGCTCCGGTGTTGTAAGCTATTGTCTAAAACAAGGCACTTCATACATTTTCTCAGTAACACATTCCTTACACTGTTCATTAACATTTACCTTTGCACCCATTATTTCACAAGATTTTTGCCACTCACCATTATTTCTTAAAGAAAAGAATTATATATAACACCTTGTCCCATTTTCTTTCCTGTTATAACATCAACTGCAGTATAGTATTATACTGTTAAGTTCCATTTTTCAGGCCATTTCTCCTGATCCCCCAGTTCATACTGTGTCCACCATACATTACAATAATTAATTAATTTGCTTTTCAGCATACTCTGCCCAAATCCACCCTCCTTCCAATGGCTTAAAATACAGCCTAAGGGAGAGGACTTGGGAACCGACAGCATTTTTTTTTTTTCTTTTTCTCTTTTTCCTTTTTTTCTTTCCTCTTTTTCTTTTTTTTCTTTTTCTTTTTCCTTTTGTTTTTCCTTTTTTTCCCCTCTTTTTCCTCTTTTTCTTTTTCTTTTTCTTTTTTTTCTCTTTTTTCTTTTTCTCTTTTTCTCTTTTTTTTTTCTCTACACCACACACACCACACACTCGCCACTAAGTTACAACATTTAGACAGACAGATGCTGATCCCGCAGCACAAATACCAATACCAATACCAATACCAATACCACTTCTGCCGAACCTGCAGAGCTTTCGCTACTGTCTAACGGACGGCGCCTAGGCTTTTACCCCGGGAGCTCCCTAGCCCCAACCAAGCGCAGCTTTCGCCGCGTCTAACAGGCAGGCTTTACCAAATCAGACTTCGCGAGGCCAGATGCAGCTTTCACCGCATCTCTCTGGTAGACTTTTTGAAGCCAAAGTTTCACCAAACCAAGCAGGCTTCGCCTACAGCCAAGCTTATCAGAAGTCTGTACCCTTACACTTTACCAAAATTCGGTACCATAATTACCAAACCATACGAAAATTCGGTACCTTAATTACCATACCATACGAAAATTTAATACCGTAATTACCAAACCATACTTTACAAAATCGGCACTGTGACCGAATCAGAAAAAAAAAGAAAAAAGCACCTTTCCTTACCATATCAGAGGTCCGTCGTGAGCAGCGGAGGTCGGTCGCGGTCGATGGCTCCCCGAGAATCTCTCGGTGCCGGCTGGAGCAGGACTGAAACGCGATCCGCCTCGGCAGTGCCCGCGAGGTCCCACCTGGGTCGCCAAAATGTTAGCGTAGGAACTGACACATAACCACCGGAATGGTTATATGAGGTGCTTTATTGCAGCGCTGGGAAACCAGGGGCACGCGCCCAAATCTGGCTTCAGTCCTGTCACCTAGCATTCCCAATTTATACAGTATCCAACACGGATTACATCATCAATCACACGTATGCCCTACATCAGTCCATTGCGACATCAGCCTCTTCTGCGCTTGCGCAGCCCCCTCTGGTGGTCGTCCTGATGAAGTAAGGAGTCTTCCTCAGATGAAGTAAGTAGTCTTCCTCGGATGAAGTAAGAAGTCTTCCTCAGCTTGTCCTTTTCACTTTCTGTTCTTTGGACGTGTTCCCACCATTATGTGGAGGTCAGCTGCCCTCCTATTTCCCCTTGACTGCCTTTTGGTATACCTAGGTTCTACTTGGATAGATTCTTACAATATACTTTTCTAATTTATCACTTATACCCTTCACCATATACAGGTGTGTTACTTTCTAGGTTCTACTTGAATAGAGTCTTACAATATACTTTTCTAATTTATCACTTATACCCTTCACCATATACAGGTGTGTTACTTTCTAGGTTCTACTTGAATAGAGTCTTACAATATACTTTCCTAATTTATCACTTATACCCTTCACCATACAGGTGTGTTGCTTCCTGCTACCAAAACTACCATTGTATCATTCGTTATAGAATAACCCTGGTATGAAACTACAAAGTTTCGACAGAACCATTCTACTGATTTATGGATTTCTTAAGTAATCATTTCTACCAGTTTTACATATATAACTACTCTATCTTTTCAAAATTTTCACTCTTTTCCAACAACTTCATTAGCACAAAGCAGCTTTGTCTTTAACTGACCAGGTAAAAATATGAATGTGGCAGCAGGCATAGAGTCTCAGTTTATGAATTATGGCAATGCAGGGATTTGGTCAGAGCTTAGCTCTTCTGGTATTATAGTGGTTTCTCAAGGGCTCTTGCAGGCAGCATGAACTGAAGATATACAACTGAAATGTCTACAGTGCTCTTCTGTCATTAATCTTTTTCATTCCTACCCCCAAATTAGAACCTTTTTAAGGTTTAACAGTGTCCTTTTAAATTAGATGCAAACTGTTACTGTGAGATACTCAGGCTGGGTGTCCTGGGTTCAGCAGTAGCAATCTTTTTTTCTGTCTTAGTAGCTGGTGCAGTGCTGTGGTTTTGACTTTCAGCCTGGGAACAACTCTGATAACACTGATGTTTTATTTGTTGCTAAAAGTAATGTTTAGTCTGACCAAGGACTTTCTGAGTCTCATGGTCTGCCAAGGAGGAGGGAAAGCGGGGAGGAAGCAGAGACAGGACACCTGACCCAAACTAGCCAAAGAGGTATTCCATACCACAGCACATCATGCCCAGTATATAAACTGGGGGCAGTTACCTGGAAGGGCTAGATCACTGCTTGGGTCAGGCTGGGTATCGGTCAGTGGGTGGTGAGCAGTTGTATTCTCTTCCCTTGTTATTTCCCTTATCATTATTATTATTGGTGGTAGCGGCAGTGGTTTTGTGTTATACCTTAGTTACTGGGCTGTTCTTATCTCAACCCGTGGGATTTACATTCTTTCGATTCTCCTCCCCATCCCTCTGGGAGCAGGGGGAGGAAGGGGGGAAGTGAGCGAGCAGCTGTGTGGTTCTGGGTTGCTGGCTGGGCTTAAACCTCAACACTGGGTTAGGTAGTGTATGCTATGGTTACCATCACTAAACAGAGTTAGAGCAAAATCATTGACTTGTCACTCTACAGTAATTGTTCCTTGGGGGAAAAATTCAATACCATAGCTTAAATCACACAGATTTAAATCACATGCTCTGTGGCTTCTATGGTACTGAGACTAAAAGGTAGAGAGGTAGGGAGGAGCTCTGTCAGGAAATCTTTTAATTCTACCTGGGGGGGGGGGGGGAAGCTTGCCTTGCATGCAGTCATGCACAAATTGATTTTAACTTTATAGTAATGCACTAGCTCAGTTCCTAAAAGGCTACTTTTGAGGGCCTGATGTTATGCCCCTGCATGTCCAGGGTGCCCATCAGAAGGAGAGATTTTGGATGAGCAGTGACTGTGGGACAGTATACCCAATCTTTTTGACTACTTCTTTTTATTACAATAAAGCACAAAAACTGTTTAAACTGCAGCCTATAGAAGAGAAACTTAACATATGTTATCCTGGTAATGTATTGCATACATAACTCTTAAAATCATTATACAAAAAGAATTCAAGTCAATGAAATATGAGCAGTACTAAGCTTCTATCCAGACTGGAGAATCTTTAATAACAAGGGAACTGATGTGACTCCCATCAACTTGCTTTTAAGCACCTGCCTTACTGATTCCAGCAGCTGCCCTTCTGTCTCTCTTCCTGCTTTAATACATAAGGAGTGGGTGATGCCTTATACACAAATAACTTATTTCTTGATACAGTGCAGAAGTGTTACAAGTCTGCCAAATAGACTGTATTTGGTTTTGTAAAGAAAGGAAGTTTTTAATCTTAGTTTGGTTCTTCAGTTTCTTGTCAAAATCAGTATAGAAGTTGTGCAAGTTCTTGGTCTAGCTGCTAGTGGTCTCCTAGGCTAAATTTTTCTTACTGTCTACAGCCAAGAAGAGTGCTGAGTTTGTTTTGCCAGCCTCCCCCTTCCCATACTGCTCTGAGAAATTGTAAGTCAACCTGTATTACCAATACAAAAAAAAAAAAAAAAAGGAAGTACAGCTGCAGCTTACTCTAGGATAAAACACAGTCTTTTGATAACTAAGAAATGCTTATAAATCCTTTGACAGCAAGTTACTACATATAGAAGCACTTAAGAACACTTGCTACTTGATTATGCATGTTTAATACACTTGTTCAGTTCCCTGTTCATCACCCAGCACTGAGTGGAAGCCTGAAGTATCAGGCACAGCAGCACAGTGCTGGGCTGTAAATGACTTCATGTGGGATGGAACTTGTCATTTGGCCTTAAACACAGTGGAATTTTGTCCTCCCTTTTAACACCTGTTCACAGAAACAGTGTCTGCTAGTCTATCTGCTTCTGCTGCTTGCCTTAGCTCTTGAGGGTTGGGGGGGGTGGGGGGTATTAATCCACACAGAAATAAGTAAGAAATTACTGCTGTGCAAAATCTATTCAAGCACTACAGCTGAGGAGGTTACGTGAGGAAACCATTTTGCAGTCTTGACTATAGCACTATCTTACCTGCCTGACAAACACTGCCTTTATTTCTTCCACTGCTGAACTACAAGAATAGGAAGATGATTCCAAGAGAAAATTAATATATTTAGATGTTTGGTGTTTTTTTCCTACATGTAACTAAGCAGAGATATTTGCAGTTAACCAGTCATCCTACTCTTCTCTTTCCCACCCCCAGGAAATTAAAATAACAAAACTACTTAAAAAGCATATGACCTGCACCGCTTTATTCCTCGTGGTCCACCCCGCTGTGCTCTCTCCCTCCAGACAACTCGTGTCTCCATCAGCCTCCGGCGCTCGGCTACTAAAAGCCCCTTGTTCCGGGCCCCACCGGCAGCTCGGAGCCGAAAGGGCACGCGGGGGTGCAATGTGGATGGGCAGGGAGGGAAGGGGGGAGCTTTACCTGCCGCGTTCCCCTGAGGAGCCAGGGGCGCCTGGAGTTGCTGCATCCACGGCGGGGCGGCGCTCAGAGTGTCTGGCGGACGCAGCTGGGCGCCGGGGCTATTGCCGCTCCGTGGAGTACCGCCGGAGCCCCTGTCAGCCGGGGAAGACTCAGCACATAGCCGCTGAACAGCTCCACGGAGCGCCACAGGCGGGGCCGGCGCTCCGCGGCGCTCCCCGCCCCGCCTCCCTGCGCTGCGCTCCCGCAGCAGGCGGGAACTCGGCCCGCGGGCAGGGGCCGCCGAGCAAAAAGGGCTGGAGTGACCACAGCTCCCAGCCGCCCCCCGCGGCGGTAACAGATGTGTTCCTAGGGGCAGCCGGGAGCTGTATTCCTCGTGCTCTTGCAAGTGGCGTCGGGGGCTGGATTGGGCGGGGCTGACTGCTGGCCTGCCCGGGAGCCCACGGCCTGGATTTTCTGCCCAGCTGTGGGCCAGCGCGCGGACGAGCCACCGGTGTTCTGCCACATGAGGGCGGTTGGGCTTTTCCTGCCTGGAGCTCTGCGGTGCCAAGGCTGCCCCTCACCGGTACGTTGTCAGGGGATCACTGCGCCCTTTGTGGAGACTGTTCAAAATGTTCTACAATTATTGCGCAGTGTTAGGGGAGAAAAAAAAAAGCGACATTAGATCTCTTAAGATCTTTAAGAAAGTCCTGAAAGATGTAATCCCTTCCACCAAGATTTGAAGCTAGAAGGTACATATAAACAGTTAAACAGAGTGAGGGCTCTGCCTTGTTAATAAAAAGCAAAGCACTACAAAAAATGTAGCAAAAAAATGCTGTAGCCCACTTGCAGCTGCCTTTCAGAAAGGCATCTCTAATACCAGTGTTTATATAGGGCTCTTCAGAAAGTTATTAAGCATTTTATGAATCAGGGTGTGTTAATTATTAGTTAACTTACACGTGAACTGATGCAGTATTTCCAAACAGTTTTTCTATTAACTTGCTCATCAAAAGAAAAAATAGCTATTCAGGGTAGTTTTAATTAGAAATTGATTTGCATTTTTGGAAATTACCACAATCAAAGAATCTTCATAGAATCATAAAATCATAGAATAGTTAGGGTTGGAAAGGACCTTAAGATCATCAAGTTCCAACCCCCCTGCCATGGTCAGGGACACCTCGCTCTAAACCATACCACCCAAGGCCTCGTCCAACCTGGCCTTGAACACTGCCAGGGATGGAGCATTCACAACCTCCCTGGGCAACCTATTCCAGTGCCTCACCACACTAACAGGAAAGAATTTCCTCCTTATATCCACATTTAACTTCCCCTGTTTAAGTTTTAACCCAATACCTCTTGTCTTATCACTACAGTCCCTAATGAAGAGTCCCTCCCCAGCATCCCTATAGGCCCCCTTCAGATACTGGAAGGCTGCTATGAGGTCTCCATGCAGCCTTCTCTTAGTCAATTTAGAAGTTTGAGAACTAGCCCATCTCTCACCCTGAATTAGGTGCTATGGGAAGATAGAATCATAAAATCATAGAATCATAGAATAGTTAGGGTTGGAAAGGACCTTAAGATCATCTAGTTCCAACCCCCCGCCATGGGCAGGGACACCTTACACTAAACCATGTCACCCAAGGCTCTGACCAACCTGGCCTTGAACAATGCCAGGGATGGAGCATTCACATACTCCCTGGGCAACCCATTCCAGCGCCTTACCACCCTTACAGTAAAGAACTTCTTCCTTTAATATCCAAATTAAAATTCCCCTGTTTAAGTTTTAACCCATTATCCCTTATCCTATCACTACAGTACCTAATGAATAGTCCCTCCCCAGCATACTTATAAGCACCCTTCAGATACTGGAAGGCTGCTATGAGGTCTCAATGCAACCTTCTCCAGGCAAAAGAGCCCCAACTTTCTCAGCCTGTCTTCATACGGGAGGTGCTCCAGTCCCCTGATCATCCTCGTGTCCCAACTCTGGACTTGTTCCAACAGTTCCATGTTCTTTTTATGTTGAGGACACCAGAACTGTACACAAGTCTCCAAGTGAGGTCTCACAACAGCACAGTAGAAGGGCAGGATCACCTCCTTTGACCTGCTGGTCACACTCCTTTTGATGCAGCCCAGGATATGGTTAGCATTCTGGGCTGCGAGCGCACACTGCTGGCTCATGTTCATTTTCTTGTCGACCACCACCCCCAAGTCCTTCTCCGCAGGGCTGCTCTGAATCTCTTCTCTGCCCAACCTGTAGCTCTGTCTGGGATTGCTCCGACCCAGGTAAAGGACCTTGTGCTTGGCATGCTTAAACATCATAAGGTTCTCATCAACCCACCTCACAAGCAAGTCAAGGTCCCTCTGGATGGCATTCCTTCTCTCCAGTGTATCAACCAAACCACACTTCTTGGTGTCATCAGCAAACTTGTGATTCGGAGAAAACTCCAGGAACAAACTTGCCAACAAAGTTTTCAAGCTGACAAGCAGGTATTCTTTATTGCGGCGCTGGGAGACA
>NW_026900922.1:0-2456 GCF_033783945.1 Neopsephotus bourkii | reverse complement strand
GCCAGCCAACCCCCAACAGTAGCTTTTGCCTCATTTTAGCACCCAACGTCTACAGGCCCTCTGGAATGTGCCAATTGTTAATCTTGAAACTACATTTGGAAACTGAGGGGTTGCACGGGGTTGCAGCATGTTCCTGACTGCTGACCATGGAAGAAAGGGGGCTCTGCAGCCACACAGGAGGAACCGAAGGTGTAGAAGGAGGAAGGGGTGGCACTCCTTTCTTCCTTGCATCACTGATTCATTTAGATTTGAAGTTCTCTGGTTCAGGGATTTTCTCTCCCTGGTGGTTTTCAAAGTACCTCTGAGGATGGAACAAAGTGAGAAAGAGGAATTTTAGTCACAAGATAACAACATAGAGGAAATTTTTAAATTGGCCTCTACCTCTCTAAGCAGTTACCACTCACCAGCGATGTTTTGACACTACTGCTATGCACTTCTTCCTGGCTTCCAATGTGTCGCATCAGCACTACGTATGAATCCTCAAAGATACTTCTGGTCACCCCTTCACAGAATCATAGAATGGTTTGGGCTGGAAGAGACCTTAAATCTCATCCAATTCCAACCCCCTGCCACGGGCAGGGACACCTTCCACCAGACCAGCTTGCTCCAAGCCCCATCCAACCTGGCCTTGAACACTGCCAGGGATGGGACAGCCACAGCTTCTCTGGGCACCCTGTGCCAATGTCTCAGCTCCCTCATAGTGAAAAGCTTCTTCCTAAGATCTCATCCAAGTCTCCCCTCTGTCAGTTTTAAGCCATTCCCATTTGTCCTGTCACTATATGTCCTGCTAAAAGTCCCTCTCCAAATTTCTTCTAGGCCCTCTTTAAGTATCAGAACACTGCTATAAGGTCTCCCCTGAGCCTTCTCTTCTCATGCCCAGCTGATCTTCTCTTGCATCACCAAAACCAGCACTTCATGCAAAATAATCAGCGGGTCTGCTGATCAGAGCGTATCTTAACTAGGAAACAAAGCATCACAGCTTCATGACCATCCTTTTCCCTGGTATTCCCAAGGGCATAGTGCTCTCCCTGTTTAACAGGACACTTTGTCTTCAGCATTTGTGTCACTGTTAGCTAAGTGATCACTGACAGCTAAGCTCTCCAGTTACAGTAATAAATATGAGCAGGGGTAAGTCCATGAGTATCAGGTGATACATATTAATTTAAACCACACAAACTACAGCCTGATGCACTGACCACCCTGGACACAAGGAGCTCCAGGGCAGTTAGCGTACCCCCCTCATAGCAAGCTAACAGACCTGCCCCTGTGGTGATAAAGTACTGAATTTCATCGAGAGCTCTAATCTCGCACACGGTCCTTCACCATCTCCTGGCCCTGCTGCTGTTCTTGCAGGTTTTAAATACGCTGGAGGAACCACCGTATCTTTCTAAAGGAAGTTCAGCTGCACAAAGGGAGCAAAGACAAACAAAACTAAGGAACAGTGCCTCAGTTCATTTCAAAACTCACAACCATAGGTTGCTTGGACAAGCAGAACAAATGATAGTCTGCAGCCCAGCAGCTGGAAAGGTCACTTTATTGTTGTGATTATTTTTCATGCTTAACCCTTCCCATCTCATTTGCTGTTTTCTTCCATGCCCCCACATAGTGCAGCCTGATCTCAGCGTGGGAGCCTGTCTCACTGATCTAAATGTAGGACGGGGACCTTAAAACTTTCCTGAAACAGAAGGGGCCCAGTTTGCAACAGCCCATCAGGAAATAAGAGCTGCTGTACTGCTCTAGGATTTTGAGCTACAGCTGTATAATAAATTTAAGGTTTACTCTACAAGTTTTTCAAGATCTCCTGCACAGAAATTGTCAAGAAATGATGGAGCATCATGAAGGGCACGCACTTAAAAACGTAAGAAAAATAGGCTGAAACTCCCAAAGCACCATCTTTCTCTTCAGTTGCTTTAGTTCTAAAAGGATGGGTTTAAAGGCAGAATACTTCTGCAATGGGAAATAGGTAGGTTTATACACTTTAATGGTTATAATTGAGGGGAGGAAAGAGACTTTTCCAGCACCTCCCATGTATTTCAGACAAGATTTCAGGTTTTTAGGTTTTGGAGACTAGAGCTTAACACAGGACTTCAAGCAGTTTTACAACAACATAGTTTAATAACAATAAACGAGGAACATCACAATATTGTGTCATTTATTCTCAGAGCTTTTTGTTATGTAATTCTCACCTGACCACCCTTCATACTCTACAGTCTTTCATCAATATGACAATATTTTCTTCTTGGGTTGTTCTCATTAATTCCTAAAGGAAACATTAACATCAGCAGGTCTGATCACAGACAAAAATCTTCCTTCCTCAGACAATTATGCTTCTGATACAAGGCCCACTGAAGGCAGTAAATAGGCTCCTACTCTTTTCTTCTGAAACAGTGATTTTATTATTATAAATATGATTCTCCCCCACTCATTTCTTATATTAAATTAGAATTTGCCCAGCC
>NW_026900921.1:0-2448 GCF_033783945.1 Neopsephotus bourkii | reverse complement strand
CAAGTACAGTTACTCCAGCTCCAAGTACAGCAGCTACACCACCCCCAGCAACAAGTACAGACGCTACTCAAACTTTGGCTGCAGCAGATAGCACAGCTACCCCAGCGGCAAGTACAGCAGCTACTCAAACTTTGACTGCAACAGACAGCACAGTTATCCCAGCTCCAAGTACAGCAGCCACACCACCCCCAGCAACAAGTACAGTCGCTACTCAAACCACAGTGATAATCACTGCAACTAAACCAGAGGACCAATTCGTACCAATATCGGTTGCCCCTGTACGCAAGAGAAAAAGCAAAAAGGAGGCAGGAAGGTTACAGCAAGATGAAGAAGCAACGTATCCACTGCTCGATCCAGAACCTGATCAGGAGTCATCATCACATGAAGAAGAAGAAGGAGAGGTGACTTCTCGACTTCGGACCTCAACCGAGCTACGGAATATGCGAAAAGATTTTACCCGTCAACCAGGGGAGCACATCATCACCTGGTTGCTCCGATGCTGGGACAATGGGGCCGATGGTCACGAACTAGAAGGTACAGAAGCCAAGCAGCTGGGATCACTTGCTAGAGAAGGGGGAATTGAGAAAGCAATTGCAAGAGAGAAAAAGTCCCTCAGTCTTTGGAGGCGGCTCTTGGCAGCTGTCAAAGAAAGGTTTCCATACAAGGACGATGTTATGAGTCGTTCAGCCAACGACTGGGAGTAAGTGCACAAGTTGTGTGGCTGGGGTTAAACCACGACAGTTATCTGTGCTGTTAGAATTGCGATTCTGTTTCAGAAGTAAAGGTAGGCACGCACCTGCATTAATGAAACCCAATTTTTTCTAAAGACTTGGTGATTTAATGGAATGTTACTCTGTTGTGACAAACTTATTTTGCTATATTAGTATCTTGGCATAAGAAAAAATGATATTTCTTTAAAGTTGCTTAATGCCTGTCAAACATACCTTTGATTATATAGCTCCTACAGTGGTTAAAAAGCATATTTGTAAATCAGTAGTGTTAAGGTATGTGTTTATATATCATAGAGCTTATAAAATATGAAAACAGGAGCTATATTCATTGATGGAGAGCTCTCAAAGCTTTTAGCATTAACACCCAGGCAGTACGTTTTACATGCTTAGGAGCATAAATAAAAAGGATACTCAGAAATACTTCTGTCCTTTTGTTTTGGCTGGGGAGTAAAGATATGGTGCTAGCCACAGGATGGTGGTAATAGTCCCCCTGAAGAAGCTTCTAAATTGCCTCTGGTCCTCAATGGAGACCTGATCCTTTATCAGAGAAAGGACTAGAGGAGCTCTGCATCCCTCATGGGGCTGGGCCTTCATGGAGCTATGAGATCATCTTTCTTCTTTGTAGTGGAACATTCTAACTGGTGATTGGAAGAGTGTGCTAGATCATTGAAGTCAGGGTGTGGCCCTTCTAGGAAAGGAGGTACTGCCTTGAGAAGTTGTGGGATGCCCCATCATTGTAAGTGTTCAACGTCTGGTTGGATGGGAGTTTGAGCAACTTTAGTGAAAGATGTCCCTGCCCAGGTCAGGGGGGTTGGATGAGATGATCCTTAAAGGGCCCTTCTAACACAAACTGTTTTACGATTTTCTGATTCTATAAACCACAAAAAGGATCTTTAGTTTTTTGGAGGTGAAAGGCTAGGTTGAGAGTCCCATATGCATTGATGTTCCAGTTTGCAAGTTGAGGTTTGTGTTGTTAGCAAGAGTGGGAGAACAGGCTGAAGTTTTGGTCCCACCAAAATCATTGACAGAACTCCGTATGCTGAGGGATGTTTTCAGAGGAGAATGGTGGTAGGTTTAATATGTAGAAAGGAGTAATTTATATTTTTTTAGCTATTTAATTTATTGCATATAACTTTTTTTGACTTTTGAAGTTCTTAAATAACAGGTGAGTTTTAATGTGATACAATGAAAAGACTACTCTCATTTCCTTCTATGTTAGTAAGCATGGCTGGACTAATAGGTTTTTACTCATCTCCCTATATAGGATATATGAAAGAAGAGACCTACCTCAAATAGTTCAGTCTTTAGAAGTAATTAGATTGTGGGTTGCATGGGTAGGTTGTGGCTTGTTTATTAGTGTTTTGAACAGTGCTAGTTGTATCAGTTTGTTCTGTGTCTGCATGTGTTTATAGATATGTAGTGCTTAATTCCATAAACAATTCTGTGTTTAAAGATGATGGATGCTTTAGCATGTGTAACAGTATCACAGTAGGTTAGAGATTGGAAGGGACCTCAAAAGATCATCTAGTCCAATCCCCCTGCCGGAGCAGGAACACCTAGATAAGGTTACACAGGAACGTGTCCAGGCGGGTTTTGAATGTCTCCAAAGAAGGAGATTCCACAACCTCCCTGGGCAGCCTGTTCCAGTGTTCCGTCACCCTCACTGAGAAGAAGTTTCTTCTCAAGTTTAAGTGGAACCTCTTGTGTTCCAGTTTGC